>NC_136807.1:28087195-28261310 GCF_951216825.1 Electrona antarctica
TGGAGCTTTCGTGTTCTGACTTTTGACCTCTGATTTTATATGAAAAACAGTTATAATCAATCTCCTCCTGGGATCTTTGCTGAAAATGCACAAAACTTGCTACACGTGAACTTTGGACCAATATCTAAAGACCGGTGTCTCGTTTTTGTTTTTAAGTTTAAAAATGAAGCTTTATGAGCCAATGAAAATTGCAGTTTTTTGAAAGGTCTTCTTCTGCCCCTAATACATACTGTACATGCAGCATCACATGTTTATGAAACTTTACAGTATGGTAGAGGGTCATGCCGAATAGCACTAAGATTATTCTTACTCCAATTGGCCAAACGGGGGCGCTATAGCAATTTTTGGAAATTAAAACTTTTTAACAGGCATAACTCATGCCTCATTTGGCCAAAAGCCATGGCACTTGTTTCCACATGTGCCTTGACTCATGGGGAACACATCTGTCACTTTTACCAGTAAGCTGTTTTCCCGTCACTTTGAGCAGTTTAAAAATGCTTAAACCTGATTTTCTGCAGGGATTTTTTAGCAATTTGCGTGAAATGTTCTACACGCAACAGGCACTTTGAACAGGCACATGCCTAGTCTTTCTGTCTGTCTGTCTGTCTGTATGTATTTATGTTTGGGGTACGAACATCTGCAATACCGCTGGGTGACCTAAAGTGGCAGCCTAAAAGGGCTTATTGCTTGGTCCCGCCTTATTGCTGCTTGCAGCTATATTTGTTATTGAAAATGTGGTTCTTAAACATTTTCATGTCAAGGATCACCCACATTTATATTGAATTGTCCGCATATGGCCATTTGAAATCATTTTCTATACATTATCAATGAGGTTTTCAATGTAATGGGTCCCGGGACCCGGGGGTGGTCTTTTAGATGGGTCCCAGCCAGGACATTTTATGAGTCCTCCTTCAACCACGTTAGAGTACAGTACTGAGTACAGTATTGCATCCCAGGACCCCCCGAGCGTGGCATGATTGTGTCCTTTCTCAATGTAGTGAGTCTAAGGATGCAGGATGCAGGCTATTAGCATCACTGCATTATAGTAGGCTATAGGTTTAAAGACTTGGACTTGTTCTCATCAACCTGGTTGCTTATTTCTCTCGCAAAAACTCTGGCACCACTGCAGGGAGTGGATGAATGGTGGCTACAGCCTTAAAGGAGAAGTTGACGTCCAGCCACACAAGGCAGTGAAACCGCATTCCGAGGGGAAAAACTGGCCTACAGTACAGTACAGTACAGTAACCACACACGCATGCAGTGTGACGATGTTTACTACGCACCGACTGTGCGCTTTACGCAAATGTTTCGACCTACTTATATTGTTTGTTGTTGTTGAGCGTAAGGAGTTACACCACGGGTCGTGTGTGTGTGTGTGTGTGTGTGTGTGTGTGTGTGTGTGTGTGTGTGTGTGTGTGTGCATTTGCGTGTGTGAGTGTATTGTCTGTTCTCTGAAACCCACTGTGCTGACGGAGACAAAGACTCCTGTGTGAGTGTTTGTTGTGGAAAACAAATGACTGTTCTCTGTTCTAACAAGTGTGCGTGTGCGTGTGCGTGTGAGTGTGTGTGTGTGTGTGTGTGTGTGTGTGTGTGTGTGTGTGTGTGTGTGTGTGTGTGTGTATGTGTGTGTGTGTGTGTGTGTGTGTGTGTGTGTGTGTGTGTGTGTGTTTTCACTGGAGGGAAGCAGTTTCAGCCATAGCTAGCAGAGAGCTCAGAGGTTATTTGAGATCATTAGGCAGCTGGCAGCACTCCTGGGTCCCATGGCTTCTCTTCTCTGCTGCTCTTCTCTTCACTCCTCTTCTCCTCTCTTCTCTCCTCTCTTTTCTCCTCCTCTCCTCTCTTCTCTTCTCTCCTCCTCTCTTCTCTTCTCTCATCCTCTCCTCCACTTCTCTTTCCACTCCCCTCCCCTTTCCTTTCCTCTCCTTCTCTCTCCTCTCCCCTCCCTCTCCTCTCCTCCTCTCTTTCTCTCTCCTCTCCTTCTCTCTCAAGTCCTGTCCTTCACTCTCCTCCCCTCCTCTCCTCTTCTCTCCTCTGCTCCCCTCTGAACAGCTGGGAGGGAGTCAGACCCCACCACGGGTTAAACAGCTGTGTTGTCCCCGCTGCCTGGGAAAGAGCGAAGGAAGGAATTACACTGCGTACAATAGGCCTGCTTTGTTTCCCAAGCAAAGACAACAATGATTGTGATTGCTGGAGCATCCTTGCTAGAGTGTCAGAGTGGAAGCAGCAAGCAAAGGAAAGCTAGTGAGTATAGTACCCGTTTTCATTGTTTTTCTCCCAGGGAAAAAATGGCAGTTTGCCATTATTCATCTTTCATCTTCGTCGGCGGCGGTAAGTGTTGGAAAGCGTACCTGCTGTCGTGAATCTGTTGTTGAATGGGTGGTGGGTACACTGTCGTGTTGAGTCGCAAGTTGTAGGGAAGTGTCGACCGTCGGATGGCAGCAGGCTTTTTGTTGAGAAAGACATCAATCCATAGACTATTTTTCCCCTTTCAGTGTCAACTCTCGTGCATTCCATAACTTTTTTCCACACCTTCCAACTGACTGATCTCCTGACTTAATTCGACTGCCAGTCTGTAGTAATCTGTAGTAGTCTGTTTGGTGGGGAGCTACCTTTAACCACTTAAATACCTGAGAATAGCTATGTTGGCCAGACACAAATATTCATGTTTAATTTTTCATGTTCAAATAATAGAAGAAATAGCTGACCTACAGTACAAGCATGTTGTGATTAGTGAGACCAGACCAACTATATGCTGTTATACCGTTTGGACACGGTGGCACAGACGAAAGGACAGGAGGCGGAGCTGGAGGTGACAGAACTGAAGATGTCACTCATGATACTCACTAGGAGTGACAGCTAAGGAGAGACGAGATCAGGAATGACCGCATTAGAGGGTTAACAGCCCAGGTTGGAAGTCAGAGAGACGAGCAGAGAAGGGATGAGAGGTATATTGGAAGAAGGAATGCTAAAGATGGAGCTGCCAGGCATGAGGAGAAGAGATGGAGCTGCCAGGCATGAGGAGAAGAGGGAGGCCACCATGAACCCTAGAGTCATATGACTATACATGTTTGTGGTTAAGTATGATTCATACCATAGAGCAGTGGTTCCCAAACTTTTCAGGTCGAGACCCAAAGATAAATTAGACGTTTGCCTGTGACCCAAAGTAGTGAAAATAGGCGATCTACAAGTGCACAACACGCGCGCCGCTTAGTGCCGTGTTTGAGCTTGTAGCTATTTTCACTACGTCTTGGTTATTATTTATAGAATTTCTTTGATTTGTTTGTCTGTTTTAAAATGTATACAATTATTAAAAATGTCTTTATTTAAAAAAGAAAACACACACACACACACCACACACACACACACACACACACACACACACACACGTATATATATATATATATATATATATATATATATATATGGCTGATACACCAGACTGAGGAGTCACGTTCACAAGGTGCCAAACCAGGCAAATTTATTAACAGAAAGTTAAATTACAGTTAGCCACTTTTCAACTTTTTCAGGGGAAATTGCAGTCAAAGGTAAGCATGGGCCAACTGAAAGTTAATTTCACAGGGGAAAGGATAAGCTGTCGTCGTCGGTGGATCTTTGTTTTAATTCAACTGAAATCATCACAGGTAGGTAACTGAAAGGGATTCCAACAGGTGAGTAAGGTTTAACTTAGGCGTAGGCTTCTCTTTTGTAGGTTTCAGATAATGCAGTTCATTAGGTACGTGACTAACAGTCAATAAGGTGAATAAGGTAGGATTTCTCCACGGTAAGTATATGTCTAGCCTGTTACTCGAATAGAGTAGTTTTTCTCTCTTTCACTCCGTTTCCATGTCCGTGTACTCCGTGACGTGAGCGCCCCCTCCAGAGATACTTCCGGGTCCTACTTTTGTGTTGCTTTTGTGTCCCCATAGAGTTATACTGTGACACTCCGTCGGACTACATCTGAGACGAAAACAACCACGAAAGTCTCCTTTTACCACTTTCCTCGTAACAACAAAGCTGCTGCTCTCCCAAATCTGGCTGTGACAGGCCGTCTGCCCCACACTGGATACTATCGCCATTTTATTTCATTGTGTCAACTAAATCCTCATTATTTGCAAACTAGATTCAACATACTCAAGCCTGCACACATTCTAAATATGCCCCCGAAATATTGTACTGAGCAAATGGACTGTTACCACCTTCAATAATAATGATAATAATAGTCTTTATTGTCTCCACATCATATATTTTGTACACTTGTACAAAACATTAATAATTCTACTCTAGTTGGAAGCATTAAGACCCATTTAGCACTACAAAATGACGTCGGACTTAAATACTGAATAGGGTTTCCTTCTGTTTCCACTTCCTGTATTACTCCTTGAGAGGTTTGCATGCGTTAGCTTGCCAGGCATACATGATAAGTATAATTCACAATTATATCGCCCTTTTTCCTCCTCCAGCGGAGTGTTGTCTCACAATGAGACAGAGAGAAGTGGCTTTTATAGTGTTTGCTCCAGCGGGGCGGTTCCACACAGGTGCAGCGTAATCAAGCTGATCAAGCAGGTGCACAGGTACGTATCTTCCTTCTATAACCCTGCCCAGGCTGTGATGCAGTCTTCTCTGTCTCACTCGCTCTCCAGGGGGAATCTTGTTGGGCGGCGTTTTCCCCAGCGAGACACCACAATATACTGTATATCAACATAAACTGTAGAATAGAACATGTACTCGAGTTGTGGCCGTCCATGGCCCATAAACATTTGTCTGTGACCCAATGTTTGGGAAACCATTGAGGAAACCATTGCCTCCCTGCTTGACCCTCAACATCGAGGGATGGATTGGAGGCGAGTCCCTGTGATATAGTGTAGCATAATTTAGTGTCCAGGTAGCTCGTCTTTGCACCACAGGGTTCAATTCTAGGCAGGAGAGTAGCACGGCTTGGTAACTAAGTCTTGTGGTAAGTAAGTACTGGGGGCTGTTTGTAAGTGTTGCACTCCACCTCAGCAATCCCTCTCCCAGGAGGGTCTACCATTGAAATGGGAATAGACACCCGAACCCTCGTTGACACCGACAATATGTCACTACGACCTACTTATAGCATCATATCCAGATGTGTAATGGAGTTGGTACAACGTAGGTTCAGGAGGAAGGCCATGCCTACAAGCTAAGATCGGTGACCTCCCCTGCCACCATGCCATGCTAATTCTATTCCTAGCCTCAGGTATCTAGCTACCTCCTTCCCCACAGCTACAATCAACTCCACCACTTACCTGCCATGACTACCGATGCCAGCTCCACCCTCGCCACTCACCGAGGCCCTGCTGCCATGGCAACTGTCTGGCGCTCTGCCCTATCACCACCCTCGCTCCATTAAAGGGAAGAGTATATATGCCAGCCTGTTCCACTTGTCACTCGTGCACCGTATCTCGTACAACTCGTACCATACACAGCACAACTAACGACTCGCTGCAGCAACTCGTTACTCGCAATGGATCGTCTCGACCTCCATCCCCCCGACTCTGACGATGACTTCCAGGACCTTCCCGAGACGCCGGCGCCGCCCGTCCAGAGGTTCCTGCCTGCCGGCGTCCTGCTTCGGTCCGCCCCCAGCTTCCTCAGGGCATCGGAGGCAACCCGGCTGGAACCAAGCCCCCCCCGGTACTCGTCTTCTCGCCGCCGCGTCTTCCCCCCTCTCCCTCCGCCTCACCAACGCCGGTCTCGCATCGATCCCCCACCTCCACCCCCTCCTCGTCTCGAGTCCCTGACAGCGGCCGCCGCTTCGGCTCTACCTTCCTCCGCCACGCCAACCAGGCCGACCATCCGCCCATTTAATGAGTGGACCATCGCCGGGCTCAGAAGGGCTCTCCTCGAGCGGAACGAGCCCCATTGTAGAAAGGCCAACAAAGGCCAGCTTTTTACTTTACTCATCCAGTGCTCCACTCCAGCACGACCAGCAACAACAACAGCGGCGCGTCCCGATGACGTCATCCCGGGTCCTTCCACCAGACGACGCGTCACCAGGAGAGAGGTCCCTGCGCAGCCTGTCCATTACTCTCTAGGTGAGCAAACCATCCGCAATAATATTAATAATGATGATAATCACAATACTGCTTATCACATCATCACCGGTCAACACCTCCCACCTGTACCTCCAGGCCGGTCTATCCAAAGCCGCCTCGGACCTCCAGCCACCCAGGTCAGACTACCTTTGCCTCCCCCCCAGCATACCTCTCACCCCCCCGTGCCTGCTCCCCCCTCTTTCCCCTCTTTCAACCCCCCCCCCCCCTCCCAAGCCTTCCTCGGAAGGCTTACATCCCCGTCTCTGCAGGCCGCACTGTCATCCAACCCCCCTGCACACTTCTCTCACCCCCCCCCCCCAGCTCTCTCCTTCTCCCCCTCAGTCCCCCAGGCCGCTAGCCAGCCCCACGCTCCCAGGGCCACCGACCCAAGCTGGCTAGCACCTCCCCCACCTCTGGGTGCCCAGCTGCCCCAGAGCACCCTTCCCCCCTCCCTCCCCCTCCCTCCCCCCCCCTCCCCCATGTCTCTCCCCCCCCCTTTTCTCTCTCCTCCGCAGCCGCTGCCGTGATGCCTCCAAACGCACTCGCCCTCAACCCACCTCCCGTGTCAACCCACCTCCGTCAGCAGATCCTACTGGGTAACGATATTGACCTCTCCTCCATCCTCAAACCCTCCTCTCACTCCTTCCAGCCACGAGCTATTGACTGCGGAGGGTTTTCAATAACCCTCCGCGATCTCACATCCTCCTCATCAGCCCACTCCCCCCTCACCCACACAGAATTCACCCTAGCATTTTCCATATTCACTGACGTCATATGTTCCCAGTACCCACACAGGAGGCAAGAGTTAAATCATTATCTCTACCTCATCACGGACCTCGCAGCGCGCTTCAGCGGATCTCTATTCTACGAATACCACCGACAGTTTGCGGCGAGAGCAGCAGCCCGCCTCCAGCAATGGAATGTCTCCACGTACTGGGGCGCCCTCGACGTAGAGCTCTACTGCCGGCTCTTCGCCGGCAGTAGAGCTCTCGCCTGCACCATCTGCGGTTGCCCCTCCCACCCCACCACCGAGTGCGTCCTCTCAGCCACCAAACCACCACCCAAACCCGCCTCATCCGCCCCAGCTCACACGTACACGCCGCACTCCCAACCATCCCCCGCAAAAAAGCAAAAAACCAACCGCCCCACCGGCCCGACCACCTTCCCCTCTTCCTCCCAAGCCCTGGACAAACGGGGCCGAAAAATAATGTTTATCGGCTCCCGCATGCTCTGCAACAATTTTAATGCGCTGGGTTGCAGCATGAACAACTGCAAATTGCTCCACGTTTGCTCCTATTGCGGCGGAGCACACAATCGGCCCAGCTGCCCCCACAACCCCCCCAAAATAGCCAATGCTGGTTCCTCCCCATCACCAACCACATCCCCCACCTAGTCCACCTCCCGGATGATTCCTCGCCATCAGCCCCCCCCCCCCCCCCCCCCCCCCGCTCGCAGCCTAACACGCCTCAAGGCTACCTCCTCAGCGCTCGGCATCCCCCTCGCCAATTAAAAAACCATGGGGCCTCTGACAAAAATAGAATTCCTGGGCACCAATCTAGACTCAGCCACCTTCCAAGCCTCACTACCCCAGAGAAACTAGACCGCACTTCTCTCCTCACCTCCAACTTCCTCGAAATCCCGTCTTGAATTGTACCCCGTTATAGTCGCGGCCTCTTTTTGGGGTCACGATCGGACCAGCCGCCCAGTCCTCATCCACTCAGACAACCAAGCCACTGTCCAAATAATCAATAAAGGTCACTCCACCTCACTACCCCCCCATGGCTCTCCTCAGACGCCTCACACGGATTTCGGTCACCCATAACTTCATAATTCAAGCAGCTAGCCACTGCCATTCATCACGGGTCATGCTTCCATCCACCATCCGAGTCTACATAGCAGGCGCTCTTCCCGCGCCTCTCCTCTCGATCCTCCGTTTACTACAGATACCGGAACCTCAGCCACCAGACGCAGGTTCCTCTACCATCTCCGCCAGATCCCGACCAAGGCCGGATACTCGGCATCCGACTTCCCCGGCCACTCATTCCGGATCGGCGCCGCCTCCACGGCCTCCAGACAAGGTATCACTGACCACACCGCCCAACTCCTAGGGCGCTGGTCATCTCAAGCGTACCACGCTTACTTCCGAACGAGCGTTCAGGACCTCAGAGCCGCTCACGGATCTCCGGTCCAGTAAATGCTCCACGATCGATTCTCGATCTCATCTATCCTTTTGGGGTCTCGGATTGGGGGCGTGTCCTCGTACGATCAGGACGCCCGCTACTCAGACCCCATGCCAAACACCCAGGGTATCCTACCCCCCCTGGAACCCGGCCTTCGTCCACCACCTCCCCCCCCCACAGAGCTTCGCAACGAGCTGGCTCTTCCTTCACCTCCCCCAGGGGCTTAGTCTTCACTATCAGGGCTTCGCCCTTCATCCCCCCCCTCACCCCCCCCCCCTCCTGTAACGCCAAATCATCCATGTCTTCCTCACCCCTCGAACCTCCCCCCCCCCCCTTTCACCCGTCACCCAGCCCCTCGGAAACTACCCTTCGTCCTCACTCCCCCCTTCCTCCCCTATTCCCAACCCCTCGTCCTCCTCCCTTCCCCCCTCATCCCCACGGACAGTCCAAGGCCATCCTACGCATATCAATATGCACGCATGTCAACATGCACCTCATTTCTATCATTCCTTTTCATGTTCCTCCTCTCTTCTAAATAAACGCTAAACTATGTCAAACGATGTTCGATTGAATGTGTGGTCTGTACTAGTGAAATGGAGTTGGTACAACGTAGGTTCAGGAGGAAGGCCATGCCTACAAGCTAAGATCGGTGACCTCCCCTGCCACCATGCCATGCTAATTCTATTCCTAGCCTCAGGTATCTAGCTACCTCCTTCCCCACAGCTACAATCAACTCCACCACTTACCTGCCATGACTACCGATGCCAGCTCCACCCTCGCCACTCACCGAGGCCCTGCTGCCATGGCAACTGTCTGGCGCTCTGCCCTATCACCACCCTCGCTCCATTAAAGGGAAGAGTATATATGCCAGCCTGTTCCACTTGTCACTCGTGCACCGTATCTCGTACCCCTCCCTCCCTCCCTCTTCTTTACTAACTCTCGTTCTCCAGTTTCAGGTTCCAGACGGGGGTCTCGGATTGGGGGCGTGTCCTCGTACGATCAGGACGCCCGCTACTCAGACCCCATGCCAAACACCCAGGGTATCCTACCCCCCCTGGAACCCGGCCTTCGTCCACCACCTCCCCCCCCCACAGAGCTTCGCAACGAGCTGGCTCTTCCTTCACCTCCCCCAGGGGCTTAGTCTTCACTATCAGGGCTTCGCCCTTCATCCCCCCCCTCACCCCCCCCCCCTCCTGTAACGCCAAATCATCCATGTCTTCCTCACCCCTCGAACCTCCCCCCCCCCCCTTTCACCCGTCACCCAGCCCCTCGGAAACTACCCTTCGTCCTCACTCCCCCCTTCCTCCCCTATTCCCAACCCCTCGTCCTCCTCCCTTCCCCCCTCATCCCCACGGACAGTCCAAGGCCATCCTACGCATATCAATATGCACGCATGTCAACATGCACCTCATTTCTATCATTCCTTTTCATGTTCCTCCTCTCTTCTAAATAAACGCTAAACTATGTCAAACGATGTTCGATTGAATGTGTGGTCTGTACTAGTGAACTTGTACATCAAGATGCCTCCCGCTATTGAAAAAGGAGATACACTACTGACCTACTTCTTGTATAGGCCACATGGCCCGAGAACCATTGATTCCAAAGGCTACTTACTTAATGAACTTTAGCATCCTTATTCTGGGCATGCTATTCTGAGGCGAAAGATTTGGCATAAAATGGTGATCTACAAGCATCTATATTGGTTGTTTTCAGCAAAGAGATTTGGTGTGTAGAGGGAGAAAAAGGAGTGGGCTCAATACAGATCCCAGGGGCTGGGGGATCCCTGGTCAACGCCATATAAAGGGGTTTAAGTGGTTATGTTTTAAATCCAACTCCAGCACTGGTGGGCGGGCTGTGTGCCTGCAGTGTCAGAGAGTGGAGACAAGTACAAGGCAATGCTAGGGGGTTGTGTAGCTCTTTTGATTTGTTTAAGCAAAGGAAAACTGCACTGTGCACATGTTTCATTTCAAGTTTTTTAATCCAGCTACACTGGTGGGTGGGCCTTTGTGTGTTCATGATGTGCTCCTCCGTTCGCACAAGCAGTTCCAGTACTTGTGTGCGTGTGTGTGTGTGTGTGTGTGTGTGTGTGTGTGTGTGTGTGTGTGTGTGTGTGTGTGTGTGTGTGTGTGTGTGTGTGTGTGTGCGGCGCGCGTGAGCCAAATTATTGCGCTTCACTAGCAAAGAAGAGGCCCTTCCGACGAACTGACAGTGGGTGCTAAGACGGCATGGAATCTCTTATTCCCATAGCAACAGCAACATATCTTCCCCCCCCACTCCCCCCAAAGAGCAGAATGCATTAATTATGCCTTCTTTAAAGAGACCTTTATTTTTCCGAGACAGGAATTAGAATGCACGCTCACTTTCCTCCTCAGCACAGGAGTACAGCTCTCGTCTGCAGAATGCATCACCCCTCCAGCTGCTGCCCAGACAGCTAATAGAGAAATGTTCCATCGCCCTAGAGAATATTAATACACTCATGCTGTGTATAATACACACACCCACGCACACTGGAACATACACACGAACGCACGCACGCATGCATGAGATTGTTTACGTGAATGCGTGCATGTGCGCATTTGTAGGCCTACAATATGTTTTTTTTTCCACCATGGCTATGCAAGAGGCTAGCCGTCTATATGAGAAGTGTGTGTGTGTGTGTGTGTTCGTATATATTAAAAGTTTTCCAAACATTTTCTATATTTTTATATATAAGTAAAAAACAGCAGTACAAGCTTGCTGCACGACACAAAGTGATGCGCTGTGAGCTTGCAGATTTTCTCTTTTTGAATAGCCAATATGTACAGTAAAAGGCTAAAGTGGTTAAAATGATTATGATAATGACTTTTGCTGCTGGCGGACCCCGGACCAATGCATTAGGTACACATCAACTCCTCTGAGACATGTTCTACTCTGTATGTCTGAAAACAGCACTTATAGAATACCTCATTCCTCATGCAAAACCAATTATAACAATGCCAAAACCTCAGACAAAAAGTTTGTGCCCAACATTTGTCAAAACCAAATGAAAGAAAGAAAAAGGGTGAACGTTAAACCATCAACTTGCTTGTTTTTTAAGTGAGGATTGGCTTATAGGCCTGAGGCAAACTCAAGGGATTTGTGTAATTATTTTTCAGTTGAAGCATTCAGAGCTGAACATTATTATTATTTTTAATGTAGGCAATTATTTTACCTCTTTTTTTCTCCTCCCAATTTGGTCATTATGCTAGTCATTATAGAACTTATTCGTGTATTTCAGCGCATTTCAATTTGCCAAATGCAGTGTTGGGTCAGCTACATGTAGCTTAACTTGCCCAACACTGGTTTTAATTATTCCTTTTAGTTATTTAATTATTTATTTGATGATTCTTTTTTTCCAGTAAGAAAGGCTTGAATACCTGCACGTAATAGTGGAGTAAGCAATAGGTCTATTAAAGTTAATTAATAGGCCAATTAGCTATGATCCATTGTTATCTGCAATGTTGGGCAAGTTAAGCTACATGTAGCTGACCCAACACTACAAAACAATGTTGGGCAAGTTAAGCTACCTGTAGCTGACCCAACACTACAAAACAATGTTGGGCAAGTTAAGCTACCTGTAGCTGACCCAACACTGGTCAAATGTAGCCTATCACTGACACACATCCAACATCACTGCAGTTAGTATATGTTATTAATACAAATTCAGAGCAATCACGAAACCTGTTGACCACATGAACGTCACACAAATAATCGTCACAATCGTTTCCATGTTGAAAGATGTTCATACATAAAAACAAGCAGAAATAGCAGATCTACAAGCTTACAGCATGTAGAAATAGATGATGTACAAGCTTATAACGGAAATGGCTTACAACAAAAATAGCTGATCTACAAGCTTACAACGCATCACGAAAGTATAACATTTATTAAAATACCAGTAATTTCTTGGTATATTTTGTCATATCTGCCCTGTGCACTTTTAATTTGTTCAATCATGACATGAATCATGACAGCTTCTTCTGATGAAGATGAAGAATGGATGAAATGTGTCCTTTCCCGACGCAGGACAGCAGATAGGATTATATGTCCAATCATCAATAAAGCTCCCATACAATAATAATCAATATCAGATATATCCTCTCCTCTTCCTGTAAGAAGAGTTGTGTCCAATCTGTCTGCCTATAGTATGTGTGTGTGTGTGTGTGTGTGTGTGTGTGTGTGTGTGTGTGTGTGTGTGTGTGTGTGTGTGTGTGTGTGCGGCGCGCGAGAGCCAAATTATTGCGCTTCACTAGCAAAGAAGAGGCCCCTTCCGACACCATTGCTCACGAAAGCAAGATCCTTGACCCAATTACAGCCACTGCATCTTACCTTTTAATTAAAGTAAAAGTAGTCTGAGGAAAAGGAACAGTTCTGTTCCCCGGACATTGTTTTGGGATATTTTGGCTGAGATGGCTCTGTTTGTCAAGTCTCAAGTCAGTGTGGAGATTGGCCGGCGGTGTTGCTGCCCTGCCCTCCCCTCCCCTCCCCTCCAGACTCATGGCTCTTTACAGTCGGGCCGACGGTACACAGACAGCAGCCTCTCCGCTGACTGTGTTAGTGTTGTGTTGCTGCAGGAGACGGAGTGTGAATGAACCGTGCGGTCACTGGAACAAAGCCACCGTATTAGCATTTGAATACCTGTTCTGTGAACACCGTAAAGGTGTGTGCCTACGTGACAAAATGACCAGGGGGAGGGGATCTTCAGCGGGTGCTATTTGGCTTATTCTTTTTTCAGTGGGTGCCCAAGCCCTCAGGCACTCCCAAAGTTGACGCCGTTGTGTGTGTGTGTGTGTGTGTGTGTGCATTCTATACTGTACATTACCATCTGTGCCTATAGTTACACTTATGAGGATTTACTACAGACACACGTTGGTTCGTTCTGCCAGGTCAACTGTCACATAACTTATTGGAATAAAAGATGTACCAAGGACTCTGACCCGTAATGACACTTTAGGATAGGACGCTGTCACTTTTCTTTTGCATTGCACTGATTGTAATGTTTTGACACCTGCACTTTATTTGTTTTGGGGCAGGTTGGACCCTAATTTGGTACCGTGCCTCACCCCAATTATTCCTAAACTTATTTGTCTTTTTTTTTTTTTTTTTACATTTAAAAACACCAATCTACTAGCTCACAACATGTAATGTAGATCAGCTATTTTAAATATTGTAAAATGTTTTTTCAGTGTGTAGTAAGTGTAGACGTTTAGGGATAAGGGGTCAGGCCTGCTGTAACCCAAATCCTTTTCTGCACAGTGCACGATAGTTGTATAGGTGTATAATTTTGTATACTGTTGTGTTTTGATGGTGCTTCTCATTGTTATTTCTTGCCTTTGTATTACGACAGTACTCTGAGCTACTCTCCTTACTCCATATATCTGTCATTTTGAAACTCTATAACTGCTACGTCTGTCTGTCTGTCTGTCTGTCTGTCTGTCTGTCTGTCTGTCTGTCTGTCTGTCTGTCTGTCTGTCTGTCTGTCTGTCTGTCTGTCTGTCTGTCTGTCTACATATACAGAGAAAGATTTTACCAACATAAGCTAAGGTTTGTTTTTATTTTTTCTGCGCTTGTAGCGACACCATGGAGTCAGTTCATTTCTTTGATGGGTAAAAAAAGGAAAATGTTATAACCTTTTGATATTTAATCCTGATAGACGCGCGTGGTGGGCGCTGATCTGAGTCGGAGGGAGCCCACCGCAGACGTGTCATGTCGGAGGGCACGCGTTCTACTCCCCCCCCCCCCTTACCGCTGTGTGTCGCGGAGTTGAAAGGAGAGAGAGAGGCAGCCATGCAGGGTTTAGACTAGATGTTAAAAGCTATGCCGTGTCTCTCGGCTTTGGAGAGACAGACATACAGATGTAAAGACTGAGAAGACAGAAATCACAACACCCTGCTAACCTCTGAGTTACAACAATTGTATACAGTATATGTATGTATATGCATGTATATGCATGTATATGCTCTCTCAGCTAAGGGGGTGAGGTACTTGTCCTGAAAAACATTGAAGACTGATTGAAATAAATAAAAATATCGATATTGTTGCTGTTGTGCAGTAACCTTGTAAAGTTGTATCTATACTTAAACTTTTGATATTTTGTTTGTTAAATGCACTACTTCATTGTACAAGAGTGCCGATCAAAAGTAGCGCAAACTGTGGATCTACAAGCTCACATCGTGTCGCAGCGCCACAAGGCGTTGTGAGCTTGCAGATGGGCTATTTTAGATATCTTTGGAAGATTGAAAAAATATTTAAGCATCAAAAAGTATTAACAAAATAATTAATACTAAATAATAATAATAATATAACTATACTGGATCCGTTTGGAACTCAGTTTCTTTTTTTCACGTTCCCTGAAAAGTATTTTTTTTTCTCCTTTCTTTGGGTCGGAAGATTGAAAAAATATTTAAGCATCAAAAAGCATTAACAAAATAATTAATACTAAATAATAATATAACTACACTGGATCCATTTGGAACTCAGTTTCTTTTTTTCACGTTCCCTGAAAAGTATTTTTTTTTCTCCTTTCTTTGGGTCATCCGAGGTTTCCGCCCCAACAACAGTGACAGTATACTCTGTCTGCCCCACAATCGTTTTTCTGTTTTTCTCCTCCACCAAGTGCCTCACTTTGACATTTAGTAGAGCTGATATGACTGGATAGGTTTCATGCATCTCTCTTTGCCTCCTGTCTGTCTGTTTGTCTCCATCCGGTCCTGCAGAGATCAGTGCACACAGTGTGTGTGTGTGTGTGTGTGTGTGTGTGTGTGTGTGTGTGTGTGTGTGTGTGTGTGTGTGTGTGTGTGTGTGTGTGTGTGTGTGTGTGTGTGTGTGTGTGTGTGTGTGTGTGTGTGTGTGTGTGTGTGTGTGTGTGTGTGTGTGTGTACTTGATTAGCCGGCGTAGTCTGGAACTTCCGTGTGGAAGATTTATTTCAAAGGGGTTGTTCCACACGGATTCCAACGTCACAGCAAAAATAGTCTCACTTTGAATAGTGGGCTCTGATTGGTCTCCCACAACTGTGGGGTTAGCAAAATGTCTTTCAAACTGAGGAGTTTTTTTGTATCTCCCTGAGGCAGACTTGATCGTACTACAACGTCACAAAAAACACATTCAAAAGATCTGCAAGCTCGAAACGCACTTCGAGCTTGAGGATCTGTGATCTAGAGACGATATAGGACCTGGAGAGAGAGAGAGAGAGAGAGAGAGAGAGAGAGTAGGCTCCACCTACCTGCAGCACTATATCATTCACAATACTGCTGGGTCAGAGAGAGAGAGAGAGAGAGAGCTGTCTGCCTCCATCACATTCCACCTCCGCTATACTCTCCACTCAGCATCCTCCTCACCCAGCGTCTTCCTCTCCATGCCTTTGTCAGCCCCCACACAGTCACACACATGCACGCACGCGCACGCACGCACGCACGCGCGCACGCACACGCACACGCACACTTTACAATTTAGGCCTAATTTAGGCTTATTCCAGATGATTTACAGTAGTAAGCAAGGAAAACACAAGGTAATACATCAAATGCATAGAAATAGTAATCTATAGGATCATAGGTTAACAAAAACAAAAAGATCTGTACGTACATTGAAACTATACACACTATAGGATGCCAGGTCTACAAATGGATCTGGCATCTGTCTACATAACACGCACGCACGCACGCACGCACACACGCACACACGCACGCACGCACGCACGCACGCACGCACGCACGCATGCCCACATGCACGCACGCATGCCCGCTCACCCACTCACTCACTCACTCACTCACTCACTCACTCACTCACTCACTCACTCACTCACTCACTCACACATTCTCACACATACATTTCCCAATTGTAAACTTAACTCCCCATGTCTTTCTTAACCATAAAACAATGTATCTTGTGAGAGCCGGGAACATTTTCTTCACATTGTCAATTTCTCTGATACTGGCCCTCACGAGTATAGTGAAGCGCACACACGCACACACGCACGCACGCATGCACGCACGCACACGCACTCACTCTCAAAGCAATCACTCTCAAAGCAATCACACAGCACATCCATGCGTCCAGCTCTAGTATGGAAGCAGAGTAAAGTGCAGTCGACTGACTGACAGTGCAGTGGTCTAATTGTAGCAGGACGGGAGAGGGAGAGAGAGAGAGAGAGAGAGAGAGAGAGAGACATATAATGACCGCCTGTCCTCTGTAGTTTCATGGAGGAGGGGATGATGAGAGAGGAGGGCAAGGGAGAGGAGAATAGAAAAGAGAAGAAGGGAGAGGATCTGTTAAGAGTGGAGGGGAGGGAAGTAGAGAAGAGAAGAGGAAAAGAGAGGAAACGGTGCCTAGACCCTGGAGATAGAGCGAGAGAATAGAGAAAAGGAAGGGTAGAACGCAGAGAGAGAGAGAGAGAGAGAGAGAGTGGGAGCTGAGGCAGCCTGTCCTCTGTGCTGTGTCAGAGGTTCATGCAGGCGGCTGGTGATTTATTGCTCATCTATTTGGCTTAGCAGACACACTCTTTACTCACTCTGCATCTCTCTCTCTCTCTCTCTCTCTCTCTCTTACATCCCCATCTTTTTCTTCCGCATATCCCCCCCACATATCCCCCCTCTGTCTGTCTGTCTGTCTGTCTGTCTGTCTGTCTGTCTGTCTGTCTGTCTGTCTGTCTGTCTGTCTGTCTGTCTGTCTGTCTGTTAGTAAGCCACTGGTTCACAATATCGGCTTCAGCCTAGGGATGCACCAGTGGTCCTAAATGGACCTTTACAGGTTGTAAATCATGTGTGGACCCTTATTAAGGGTCCATTTGGCTCCATTTGATTTGTACACTGAGGATTTTACAGTTTAGATTGGGGTCATGGTTCTGTATAGTTTAATTAAGTGGTTCTGAACCTCTTAACCATCCCCAGATTGATATGCATTATTATTTGCTACAGTATATGTATGTATGTATGTATGTATGTATGTATGTATGTATGTATGTATGTATGTATGTATGTATGTGTGTATGTGTGTATGTGTGTATGTGTGTGTGTGTGTGTGTGTGTATGTGTATGTATGTATGTATGTATGTATGTATGTATGTATGTATGTGTATATACACATACACGTGTGTGTGTGTGTGTGTGTGTGTGCGTGTGCGTGTGCGTGTGCGTGTGTGGATATATTTTATGTGAAGCAAGCTGGTCTATATTCAGTCACTGTGCTAGTTGTGACTTTTTCACGGCTTTCTCCTCATTGGCTGTCCTTTTAACCAATGGGGTGAACGGGTGTCCGCAATTACCATACCCTGAACGGGCGTAAGAGCTCCTGGTCACAGAAATAAGCGGAACACTTGCTAATTTACTGTCCGGGTAGCTCAGTCGGTAGAGCACTCACCTCTTGACCACAAGCTCATGATGGGTCGATCCCATGAATAGCACGGCTTGTGTGTGGCAAGTTGTGCGGTAAGTACTGCGAGCTGATGGTACAGTAGGTGATGCGCTCCACCTCCCAGTGCACACTGGGAAACTGGGATAGACTCCCGTGCTCTGGCAGATACTGTACTGACAATAAGCCTCTCTGACATACTACTACTTACTGTCACCAACTTACAGTAGACAAAGACAGGCGCTATTCTTCACCTCTGCAAGCGTTTAAATTAACTCCTTCAATATGTTTTTTCTCGCAAACTAAAGCAAGGGAAAATAATAAAGAATAGCTGAAATTAGACATTACTGCACTCTTACACAGGCATAAACAAACACAAATAACTTACAACTACTAAGCTTCTAGTATAAACTACAGTATTCAATAACATACCGTTGCTGTCCGGAGGAATCCACCTAACTCCATTTTTGAGGGTTTAGATCTTTTTTTTAAATCAGTGCTATTGCACACCCTTTATGTCTGTGTGTTTATATATATTGAATATTGAACCATCCCGACAGCAGAGTTATTCAACTCTTTTGAATACTGTTCAGAGGCATAGCGAATTTCATTCTTATTAATTCTTATCTAATATAATCCTGACCTGAGCGCTTCAGACCCACAAGCATCCCTATTTGGACCATGGTGGCCCCCGGAACCGACGTTGAGAAACGGCACACTTAAAAGAAAACCTCTTCATCGCACCATTCAGGTTTTCTCAGTTACGAACTGAGGCCATTACAAGTGATGTCCTCGTATATTATTAGGTCGAATGTGTTGCAACCGGATATTGTGAGGAAAGGGACACTGGGTCCTTGAAAAGCCATCCTCCTCGCAGTCTCCAATGTGATGAGTAATGCTTTGCTGTGTGCCGAGGCGTTGGTGGTGGTGGGGTACCTGGAATTATCTAGGACACAGCTGGACCCCTTCCAGAAAAGCAGCTTCTGTTCTGCAGGCTTTTGGCGCTTTATACTGTGAAATCGTGAGCCCTTAATTCACCCCGGACAAAAAGATTGGACCCGTAAGAGGGTGCTGTAAAATTAGTACTCAGGATGTTACGGTGTTTTGTAGGCATCGGATCGGTGGTGACGACACCCTATTGTAGGGAATAGTCTTTATCCTGTAAACATGAAGTAGTGATGTAATGGGAGCTAACCTAGAAATGTCTCTCTCTCTCTCTCTCTCTGTCCCTCTTCCACCCTTTATTTTCTCTATTCTCTTTTCGCTTTCTCTCTCTCTCTCTCTCTCTCTCTCTCTCTCTCTCTCTCTCTCTCTCTCTCTCTCTCTCTCTCTCTCTCTCTTTCATGATTACCTATGCTGCTGCTGCAATGTCTGTAGGAAGCATCTTGGCACCAACATCCCAAACATGTATAATGGATGGCTTCTACAATGTTTTTTGACTGAATGGGTTCCCCAGATTTGAAGGAAGCCAAACAAAAATAAATGTTACCTTGGAAACCTTGAACAAAACCTCCCCCTCTCTCTCTCTCTCTCTCTCTCTCTCTCTCTCTCTCTCTCTCTCTCTCACTCTCTCTCTAATTCAGGTCCTATGTGTGGTGAAGCAGCCGAAGGGAAGAGGAAAGGTCGTCCCAAGGCAGAGGTCCAGGAACTACGCAGCATCCCTGTGAGTGCTTGCTTAGCTCTCGTTTGCATCCAGCACTGGGTGGAAAGTAACTATTTACCTAACAAGTACAGTTCTTTAACCACTTCAACCCTATTATGGTTGATCACAGTCCATCACGGCTCTAACCTAGTGTGTTTTCTGTTATTTGTGGGGAAAATAGCTGATCGACAAGCTCACAACATGTCGCGTTGCAACATGTTGTGATCTTGTTGATCTGCTATTTTCAGTGAAAGCTTTCCCCACAACATGGATGCCGGGGTTTAAGTGGTTAGGTACTATTTAGAGGACCATTTACTTCACTTGAGCGTTTGTTCAATACAAAAGGCTTGGCAGCTCTGCAGTGTTGTGTACACCCCTGGTATAGTCCCTGGAGTCAGACAATTATTCCACAATCTCACAAAGCTATGCACAGTCTGTAACTACCGTACTACTACTACACCCAACTGAAAGCCGAGCGAAGGGAGTTGTTGTCATCGTTTGTCATTTCTGTTGTGAAAATGCATCTCCATTTCTGCTTAGCAGCAACCTAGATATGCTTGGGCTTGTTGTAGTTGTAGTTGTTAACAGTAGAACAAATTAGGAGGAAGGCGGACATCCGCTGTTCAGCATGCATGACGGAAGCATTCCGTTGCTGTCGGGTAGATATCTTGTATCTCCATATTTACTGTATGTTGTTATTATTGCCCTACTTTGTTCTACAACAGTGTTGCACAAAAGTAGTGAAAGAATTTTGTTATCTTTTTACGATTTTGTAATCTTCTATATCCTTTAAAATAATGGTTTTTGACATAAAGGTAGCTCTCTACCAAACCGACATGGTGGCGGTAATTGTGTCTGTTGCTGAAAATCTGCTGTTGAATGGCGGTGGGTACACTGTCGCGTCGGGTCGCAAGTTGTATGGAAGCGACTGTTGGATAACAGCGGCCTTGTTGTTGAAAAACACATCAAGCCATATGCTATTTTCAGCACCAGAGTGTCCGTGTCGGCTCTCAGGTGCATTCAGCAACTGTTTTTACACCTTCCAAACGACTAACTGATGTCCCAACTGCCAGTCTGTAGTAGTCTGTTTGGTGGAGAGCTACCTTAAGAGTTTTTTTTCCAGCGACATTTTTTAAATTGTGTGAAGCAACAGTCTACACGCTTTGACACCCAACCCTCATGTTGACATGTTGCTGGTGCGTGTTTCCACGAGCAGGCCCATATGGTAGCGCAGTGGAAGGAGGAGTTTAAGCGGCGCTCCCGGGTAAAGTGTCCGAGTTCGGGCTGCTGGTTAGAATTTCCGAGCATCTATGGTGTGAAGTACCACTACCAGCGCTGCCAAGGGGTGAGAGCCAATGGCCTGCAACTACTCTCCTCTCTCTCCCCCAAACACACGCGCTTGTCTTACTATACTTGTTGAGGACATCAACATTTTTAACCCTAACCCTAATTTGTACTTACAGATGTGCCGTTTGAGAACTTCACATGTCCTGCCATTGGGAATTCAGTAGATTGTCAGTGAGAAGGGGGGGCGGGGCATTTGCCAACGTGTTATATGTTAATTCTATTCAGATTCCCATAATAGATAGAGGTCCTCTGCTGGACACTTCTTTTCATTCAGTAGCAAAGCAGTAGAATTAGCAAGGCTAATCTGTGAATAAAACCTGCAGGGAAAACATGCGTTTTCAGAAAACCTTCAGGAAAAGAACAGGAAAGTGTGAAGAGTTGGGACGGCACATCTGTAGTTGTGCGTCATTATCGTGCACCGAAAATAGCAGATCTGCAAGCCCACAACAACACGTCGCAGTGTGACACATTGTGAGCTTGTAGAGTTTGTAGATCGGTGGATCGACGTTGATGTGCAATTAATTAAGCACCACCTCTAAATGCCTAATGCTGACCTTGAACTGAGTCCTTTCCCTAATTGAAAGTCTAGCCATGAAACAATCATTTATCATGTGAACTTGTTGGGTGCTCACAAGTATAGTACACACACACGCGCACGCATGCACGCACGCACGCACACACACACACACACACACACACACACACACACACACACACACACACACACACACACACACACACACACACACACACACACACACACACACACACAACCTCAGTAGACACTAAATATTGGCAACGAACTCTGGAAGTAATTTTATCAAATTAATATATTCAAAAGATTATAATTATCTCTCCCGTGTTACGGGGAAAAGAGAACTTAATGAACATTAATTTGTAATAGTGAAGCGACAATAGTTATTGTTTCGTTTTATAATTAAACGGGTAACATTCTGCTTCAAGAAGACCTCGTGCATTACCAGGTGGCGTTTGACATCACCAAAACACCAATATTTATATATAGTTTTTTACCACTAAATTACACATGGGTAACTGGTGGCCCGGGGGCACCTTCACTTAATGCGGCCCGCAGGTTAACAGTTATGCCGCCATTGCCAAATATCTATGTCAATTAAAGGCAATTAATAAATGTTACGCTTAACGCCAATGCCGTAGCTCTACGGCAATTGGGCTTTTATAGTGCTTTTGATTGATCAAGTCATAATGCTACTCACGTTAGCATCTGGCTGCTAGCTGTTGTTGTCAATAACACTGGATCGCGTCATCTTGATC
Organism: Electrona antarctica; assembly: GCF_951216825.1. Classification (NCBI taxonomy): domain Eukaryota; kingdom Metazoa; phylum Chordata; class Actinopteri; order Myctophiformes; family Myctophidae; genus Electrona; species Electrona antarctica. Next base: position 28,109,078 of record NC_136807.1, read on the forward strand.
GTCGTGCCCATAAACACCCATTCTATCTTTCAATCGCCTGTATCTCCTATTCCTTGTCCCAGATGGCATTTTTGGTCAAAACAAGCTTTATTCCACGGCCCAGAGCCGACACTGTGATGCCCTCCATGATGCATCATTACTCCCTGTTTATCGACCAGGGCTGCAAAAACAGACCCGATTTAAATACTTAGAATTTGATTGTCTTTTTATGTCCAATGTATTTGCATTTAAGTTCATAAAGTTATCATAAGTAACCTATAACTAAATGCATTTGAAATGAAATAAAATCCTTTTCAGGATTCCAATTCAAAATATCAAAAAAATATATACATATATTCAGGATTTCAATTTAAATATAGCAAAAATAGCAGATCTACAAGCTCAAAACGCATTTTGAGCTTGTGCCTGCTATTTTTGATACGACAGTAGATGCAATGTGGCCCTCTGGAGTGAGTGTGGAACTATAGTGGCCCTCTCCATCTTCAAAGTTGCCCAGTACCCCTGCACTAAATAATACTCTAAAATGTCTATTAGGATTGTGTATGTGACCAACCTGGTTATTGTTATGCTACCCATCATGTCCATACCAGGCTACGCTGGCAGAGAAGCTGAGTCATGGCTGTCCCTACTGCGAGGCGGTGTTTGCCACCAAGGTGCGCCTGCAGAAGCATAAGCTGTGGAACCATCCCGACCGGGTCAGCCTGGAGCCCAAAGACCAGCACCCCAAGCTCCACAAGACCCCCGTCAAGGCCAACGCCAAGAAAAGGTGACCTGGGTTTGCTACTGAATCCCCCTCTAGTCTCAGTGGCCTTTGTGTTGTTACACACATGCCAACACATTCACACTCCCAATTTGTCACATAATAGATGCTTGGTCAGGACCTCATGGCATCACTTTTTAATGATTTAGTTGTCCTCCCCATCAGCATCGGACACGAAAGGTATACACGATCAAGCTTACAGTAGAAACATGACTGGCTATGAGTTGGGAGTAAGAAGCTGTGGCTTATCAGGGGTGTGCATTTTTTGGTATCACACACTTCGATTCAAATTTGATTCTTGGGGTCACGATTCTATTCGAAAACTATTCCCAATTAATTACATCAGTTAGCTTCCAAATAATATACGTACTGTTATGTATAGAGGGTATGGGCGGGACATCAGCATCGTACACGTGAACGCCTCCTGAGTGGCAAAAAAATACTTTCTGGCTTGACAGCCCATTCATCCAAACAGAAAAGTCCTATCTGATTGCATTAAACGACGTTAAACTCACTTTGCCACTTGATTTGCCACTCACTTTATGCATGTGCATACCCCTCTATACATAACGTTACGCTAATTCACAATCTCAACTCTATATAAACCCCCCAGTCTGGGAAAATGCGAATATTTTCCAATTTTGGCATTTAGCAGACGCACTTTTATTTTTTTTAATTATCATTTTTTTATTTTTTTTATATTTTCTAACAAGACAAACAAATGTAAATCACCAATGCACATAGGTGGCCATACACAGGGACAGCTAAAACAATGAAACAATAATATAAGGGAAAAAAGGGAGAAAAAAAACAGTAAAGACAAAAACAAAATCGATATTTATAAATAAATATAGCAGACGCTCTTAATCCAGATAGATTTACAATAAGTAAGGTCCACACAAAATAAAACTCACCCCTATTGCTCATGCTCATCACTGTTGACAAAAAGCTCCCCCCCCTCTACCAGGCCCATGGAGAACAGCCCACCCTCGCCGGTGTTCTTCAAAGTGAAGAAGACTCACGAGGCATCCACGCCGTCACAGAACGGCGAGCTGGCCAGGAGCGACAGGAGACAGCAACACGGCCACAGCCATAGCCAGCCGCCACAGCAGCAGCAACCACCCAGTAGCCTCCAGCAGTCCCACCATCACTACCACCACCAACAACAGCCTGTTCAGTCCCCGTCCCAGCACTCCCCGTCCCACCAGAGCACCTCGTCTGATGCCGGCGGCAGTGAGAGCGAGGAGGGGGGCAGCCTCCCACCACCCCACGACGAGGATCCGGAGAGGATGCGGCACAGTAAGATTAAACTACGTCAACCCTATAGCAGCCCTTTTTCTTGGTGTCGATTAATATACAGTGGTGTCGATTAATATACAGTAACGTTCAGAGAAAATTGCCGATTTACATGTTTAGCGGAGTGGCTCAGAGCCTCTGATGACCAAAAGGCTAATATCTCCCCCAGCCAACGGAAAATTCCCCTTTAGGCTAGTGGTTAAGATGTTGGCTTTCCACACGGGAGACCTGGGTTCGAACCGCTGGCCTTACACATGCTCACAACGTGTAACAAGGACGAGTTGTGAGAATGTAAATCGCCTTCTTTTCACAGAGATTTGGTGTGGAGTGAAAAAAGGAGGACCCAGTCAATTAAATAAATACTGTAGAGTTCAACCACATGAACCCTAACATTCCTATTCTGGGGTAAAAATTCTGCGAAATTCTCAAAATTCAGCACGTGTGCTTTGTAGAGGGGGAATAAAGGAGGCGACCATGTATAGACGCTTGGTGGCCCAGGTCAATGAAGTAAGTAGGGTTCAAGTCGTAACGTGCGTGTCCCTCACCCCGGTGTGTGTTTGACCATAACTCTGCGTTCTCTTTTTGAGCCAGGACGGAAACAGAAGACCCCCAAGAAGTTCACCGGCGAGCAGCCCTCTATCTCGGGGACTTTTGGACTGAAAGGTAATAATACAGATCCTTTATGTTGGTCTGGTTGTATACTGTACCTTTCAACCGCCACGCTCTTTCCCTGACAGGAAAACTGCTTCCCCTGCGGTCTCGTCCCTTATTGAATGAAACAATCGAATCAGCCGGTTTGGGTGTAATATAAATGACTGAACAAGTGAAGGAATGGAAAGGAGCGTAATGCGACTGGATGATCCATCATTGTTATACAGTACAGCCAGTCTACCGCAGTTTCCCCTGTGATGATTCATTGAATAACGTAATCCTTGAGAGGACAAATATAGTGCAGCTAGGAAGCAGCTGAACTGTACCATGCTGCAGCACAGTATAATCCTCTGCCATCCGGCACCTGTTTTTGGTGAATAAACAGCTTAGATTAACTACGATCAAAATGACTCGACAGTCGACAGGATGTCGGAATATGAAAATGAAGCTTGGCTTAAAAAAAATTGCCATGCAAAAATATTACAGAAACGATGTCACGGCATCACCCGTGCATTTCTTACATCCGGCTGTTGTCGTCAAAGCATTTTACATGCAGTTTCTTAAGTTAACCCGTTTGTTCAGCAATACAATAGAAATTCTGAATTCAATGAAATCAATATCAATAGACTAGTACATGAAATACATTATTTTGAACTCTTTTTAACTGTAAACAATGAACAAATTAATTATGCAAATGAATTAACGTCACAAATGTAACTGTGTACAGTGTCGTCACAACACACTGTTTTGACTAGAGCCCGACAGACCAAGTATGCCGATATATATTGGCCATGACTATTTTGTTCAGTGATGCTTGCGGAACTCGGTTCCACCTCGTTCCTGACCGCATCACTGTCGTACCAATAACCACAGTAAAGCACACCCTCCTGGAATATTGAATATTGGATGATGTCATATTTACATGATTAGGCCTATGTGATGCTGTAAATATGACAGATTAGCGTGAAGCTAATTCCCCAGACATAAAAGCAAAGAAATACAAACCATAAATACTACAAAACATTCAACTAAATGTGAACAAAACTTAGTTTAAAATAACTGTAGGAATCCTGGTAAGGACATAAATATTACAGATTGCAGCTTTAAAGTAGGGTAAGTGATATTAAATATCTCTATATTCTGATAGTACTCATTGCAACAGGGGTCTCCCAGTCTCTCCAGCTCTTCTTAAGTAAACAGAAACCGCATGTTCAGGTCTGGATACCAATTACATCTGATCAGGAGACAGAACTCACCCAGGATACAGCATAAACAAGTGAAATTGGAAGTGATGAAAAGCAGAAATGAGCAGACAAAATTGAATTGGAACTGGAACAATAGGAAATGTAAGCTGATAATAAATGGGTACTCTCTCCTGAATTGGCAACCCACCTGAAAATGTTTTTTTATGAAAGAGCTAGACCCCTGTTATTATTAAAAAAACCTATAACAATGATTACTATCAGAATATATTTATAACATTTTAACCAAACAATATCACTTACCATACCTTTAATTTTGTCTCTGTCGGGTGGAAACCTCATGGGCCCTATCTTGCACGCCGTACCCCTTAACCCTAAACTTCTTTGCCAGTTTTAATATTTTGAAAATCATTTTAAAATTGTTCAATCATAGTCACAAGCTCACAACGTGTCGATGTAGATCGGCTAGTTGAACTATTTTTAAATGTTTTTAAAAATAGTAAAATATGGCTAAAAAGTTTATGGATAAGGGGTAAGGCGGCATGCAAGATATGGCCCAAATGTCCAAAACTGTTACTTTTCAGGATTCAAGTTAAAAAATATCATTGTTTGTTACACTTTCAGAGTTACAAATAGATTAATGAAGGGAAATTGAGGCCAATGCATTACAATGGCGGCGGTGCTGCGCATCACGCACGCTCCTTCTCCGCTCTGTTGTTGTGATCGCCACTTTGGAATATTTTGAACACTACGACAAGAGATTACACCGTTTTAAAGTGACAAGCAACTCGGCGGGCGGCGCAGTGGCTCTTCAACGGTTAGTGAAAACACGGCAGTGAGATCTGGATCACGATTGTTTAATCACGGGATTAAAACTGTTAACATGGGAGATTCTACTGTGTTGCTCCTTAGCTCTGCCAGTGTGTGTGAACTCTCTTATCAGTGGTGGTGGGTCTAACGGCGTTCATGAGGAGAGACTTTTAAAAGGTGTTCCATATCCTGCTGAATGGATCACTGACGCAGTTCTCCCATACATGCACTCTGGTACCCAGACATAGTCACGCCTGTGTGTGTGTGTGTGTGTGTGTGTATGTGTGCGTGTGTGCGTGTGTGTGTGCGTGTGTGTGTGTGTGTGTGAGTGTGTGTGTGTGCGTGCGTGCGTGCGTGCGTGCGTGCGTGCGTGCGTGCGTGCGTGCGTGCGTGTCCACATTTACAAGCTCTGTCCCTCTCAGGGAATGTGCAGTGACTCATACAGTAGAGTGCAAAAGCAAGACCGCAAATTATTTATCACCGTGTAGCATACTGTATTAATCCATCCATAATGTGCAGAGCTTTGAACTCTCTCTCTCTTCCCCTCTCTTCCCTGGCGGTCACAGATTTTTCCCATTTTATATGCATAGTCTCGACTTTCTCTTTTCGTGTTCAGCATTGTCCTTCGTCTCCCCCACCCCCTCTCCTCCTATGACTCTTGTCTCATTTTACCTTGAACAGCTTCAATAGGAAGTATTCATTACTGCCAACAGTGTGTGTACGTGTGCGCGCGTGTGTGTGACGTGCGTGTGCATGTTCCACAGGTATGACCAAGGTGGAAGAGAAGTTGAAGGCTGGTCGTGTGAAGAGACCGGAGGGGGGGAGTGGCCACAGTGAGGAGACCCAGAGAAGATCCAACACTGGTGGTCAAGCTTCTAGGAAAGATCCAGCTCCTCACAGCTCTGGTGAGCCACCGCACTTTGTTTCCCAAACTGGGGGTCGGGGCGGGACCCCAATTATTTGACGGGGTCCCCAGATGATTAGCTTAATGTGCATTGTTTTCTCACTCAGCAGTAAACAAACCAACATACAGTAGCCTATAAGTGAATACAGGGCATCTGCAAGTGACAATTTATGGACTGTATGGATATTTCAAATATTATGAAAGAAAGGGGCAAACATTGCGAAAATAGACGATCTACAAGATCACAACGCGTCACAGTTCAGCTATTTTCAAAATATTTATCTGTGTCCCAATCTTCCGCCGTAGTCTGAAAACCCACCTCTTCAGACTCCACCATGGCCCGTAGGACTTGCCCTAGCCTAGCCCCTTAGATAGCACTTTATGTAGACTTAGATAGTATTTTAAACAGACTTATAGCTTGTTACGTAGACAGCACTAGAATTGCATTTTATGTAGTCATAGCACTTTATAGTACACATGTATAATATATAATGTAGTATAGTATGTATAGTTTACATAGATACTCCACTGTTACGTTCTTAGTTTACGCATGATTAATGTTAACTACTTTTGATATGTGACGTATGCCATGCTTTTGTTATTGCTTAATGTAAATCGCTCTGGATTAAGAGCGTCTGCTAAATGCCTAAATTGTAAATTGTGTTACTGAGGCAAACCAAATTCAATTTCAAGTGCTTGTGGGGGGGCGGGGGGGATGGGGGGGGGGGGGGGGGGGGTTGAGAGTTTGAGAACCACTAAGCTACCGGACCAGCACACAACAAACATTCACTCATTATACTGCAGTGGTTCTCAAACATTGACATGCCATGGCCCCCCTTAGCATCTATTCTATGGCATTTGCAGTACAAGTGGTAAAACGTAGTACTTAGAAGCTGGCCTAGTCGCTTCTTCTGGGCTTGTTTTCGTAGACTTGTTTCTCTTGCGAAATTGGGCAATGTAACAGTTAAATAGCTGCAGATGTAAAGGAGAATATCAGTGAAATGAGGCAGTTAAAATAGCAGCAGACATAGTACAAACGTGACGGAGTACATAAGTGACAGCGCGTGGTGGCCTGTGGCATCAGGACAGCCTGGCGACACAGGCCCAATCAAGGCTATAATTAACTGAATGAGTTGTGACTGACTGATGGGCCGTCTTTGATTGGATTAGACTTTATTGTCCCAGAGGAGACGTTTGTTTTCACAGCCTTGTTCGACATAGAAACGCAAAAGGAACACTGGCACACAGCACAATATTGTAAAGACAATACGTAATATCTCCATAATGCATGCATCCATACTTCCTAACATCTCCTAAACATGTCAGTGTTTGTTCAATCTGGGAACCCTTTTGAATTTTTTTTAAAATTAAATTCCTTTGTTTTTGCACCTTTTTTGTGTAGTAAGAAGAACTCTGTTTGGTTCATCCCCTTTCTTAGTCCACTTCCTCCCGGGTACTTCCGTGTAATAACAGAACAAACTGTGTGTCTAACAACAACACTACTTGTTTAAGGCACTGGCAGTGGTGCTGCTGCATTAAACAAACGCTAATCTCTCAAGACAGATTGGCAATGGCCAAGTGGACAAAATTCACTGCTAAAGCGACGTTTTTCCCATCTCGAAATTCTATACCTCAGTCCAAGTGCCATTATTGGTGGTGATTTGAAGTGGTCGTCACTGTCATTTGTTATTGTGAGATCTGCAGTAGGTGTGATGGCTCTGTTATGTCTTGTCTGAGAGTGTGTGTGTGTGTTGAAAAAGCAGAAGAGAACATGGGCAGATGGGATGAATTATGCATTTGTAGGGTAACAACAAGAGGTGGGGGAAACAGATGAAGCTCTGAGCTTACGGATAACATGGAGACTTTGCTGGGATCGTGTATGGGTATGCGCTCTCAAAGGGCACCTACGGATGGCTGCAATTCGAAACTGGCCCCCGTAAAATCTGAATCCCCCCCCCGCCCCCCCCTTCTTTCCCCTCACTGTATATATTTCTTTTCCCTTTTTACCTCCTTTTTGATGAATTCCTGTTCTGTCTATAGAAGTGTCTATTTGTACGTCTCTAAATGTTTTGATGATTTGAACATGGTGGACCCTGTTGGAAACAAGTGTAATGCTTAATTGGGTCGTCCACTCACAGTTAACAGCCTTTGTATTGAGTTTGTGCTTGAAATGTACTGTAATTCTGCAAACTGTTAATAAATTCTTCAATCAATCAATCAATCAAAGAAGTATTTATGGATTAAAGTTCTCAGTCGCCACGGCTGATTTCCGTCATTTGGATTCCAAAGAAGTCAGCACGTCTTCCATGGAAGCATGTTAAAATAGACTGTCTACAAGCTTACAACGCTTGTAAGCTTGGATTTTTCATTCTTTGTTAATTTAAGATTAAAGGGTATTTGAAGTGGTCAAACTAGCAATACAATTTTCAATTGTCCAGAAAACCCTAATGATCTTGAATATAAAAAAGCAAAGGTTAAAAAACTCCAATCTGCAAACTGTTTGGCTGTAGGCTACCAAAACACCATGATTTGACATAATGTGTTAATTGTGTATGAAACACAGAGCTAGCGTGTGGTGGGCTCCTTTCACGCAGGATCACAAATTGCAGGTCTAACAAAAATGTTCAGTAGTGAGTTTTAATCTAGCTATGAATAGGCCTATGTCCATCAAAACGGATCCTAACTTTCTGACCCCGTTGTTCTCAGGCCCTCCGTCGTCAGACGCTCAGTGGCAGCACACCATCTCGGAGCGAGGCGAGGTGGTGTGTCCCACCTGCTCCATCGTCACCCGGAAGACCGTCCATGGACTGAAGAAACACATGGAGATCTGCCAGAAGGTCAGTGGGTCGCCTGCGTGGAGCTGTCCGCACTGTGAGAGAGATATCTATACCAAACACTGGGTCGGCGCCTACTTGTGGGGTCCCGGACACATTGTTATGGGTCCCCTTATTTTTTGTTTCCTACATTAGATTTGGTTATTATTATTTCAAAACGTTCCCCAAAAAAGCTAAACTTTTCATGGATTAAAAACGAAATTCAATGAAGAAATAAAAGAAAAATCTAAGAAATTCCATAAATTAGATCAAATATTTAAGAAGTAGTGAAAATAGCCAATCTACAAGCTCACAACGCGGTGCGAAGCGCCATGTTGTTCTCAGCGTGGTGAGATTTTCACTAGTTTGGGTCTCGGACGAAATTTCTGTTTTCAGGCCAGCATGGGCTAAAAAGTTTGGGAACCACTGATCTATACTGTATATAATAAGTCACAGAAATAGATGAAAGGGTTTTCATTCCCCGGTAAAGATAATTTCAGAAGACGTGCTTGGAGGATTATTTTCATTCACCTCATACTGGCGGTTGACAGGTTGGTGGTTAATGAGACCGCCTGCTGGAAAAATGGAATCATGTCTCCTTCACGTGTTGTATCTCCAAGACGATATGTAGGTTAATACTTAATACCTGCTGTATGCTTTGATGGTACAAGACAGGATCTGAAAGTTGTTGTTTTTTAGCTCACCAGCCAAAAAAGAAAATATATATATACACGTTTTTCTTTTTGTGCCAGGTATTACACATTGAATCTGCATAATAACACATTGTGGTGGTGAATAGAATCATTGGTCGGAGCAGATTGTAAAGGCCAGTCCACACCAATGCAACTCCTTGCAACATGCAACTATCATCCCCAATGCCAAGTAGTTGTTGCATTGGTGACATGTGGGCTGTGGACTGGCCTTAAAACTGTTTTGTTGCAAGGAGTTGCGACTAGTTGCGTTGGTGCGGTCTGGCCTTACGGTAAAAAATATATATTTACCACTAAATAGAGTTAAAACTATCCTAGTTTTAAAATTAAAACATCACATTTCTTCTTTGGGTCCATCAAAAAAGACATGGAGGAAGTGAAGCGCTAAAGTGGAGATATTGTGATGTGTGTTATTAACTATATCTATTTGCACCTACTGTAAGTAGAATATATAGTGGCATATACTGTACCAGCACAGCACAGTGACATGTTATGGAACATTACAGTATGTGGATGAGAACATGAGATCAAACAGGGTTTTGATATTCCTTACTGTTTGCCTGTAATTGGCTTCCGTTCAGCCTAATTTATACAGGGAAAGAATAGATGTAAACATGATACACTGTGTAAGGGATAATATCTGGCTAGGTGGTCATTGTCGGGAGATAATTCACCGACAGGGAGTTTAACCACCGAGGCGAAGCCGAGGTGGTTACACTCCCTGAAGGTGAATTATATCCCGACAATGACCACCTAGCCAGATATTATCCCGCTTATTACATGGCTAACTAACATAAATGAATACATTGACCCAAAACACAACAAAAAAAGTATTCCATAAGTTCGCGCTGGCTGCGTCTGCCCAGCTGCAGGGCTGCAGCACTGTCGGAAAACAAGGAAGTGAGTTGATCAAATAGAATCCATTTTGGGGTCCTGCTTCGTCTATTTCTCGCTCAAATGTTTTCAAAAACATTTTTAAGAGCAATGTTTAGCTGTAAATTACATTGTGTGTCACTAGTGTGTGTGTTTACATGGCTGTTATGTTGGAAACTGCAGTAAATCAAGCGGGGCGCAGCTGGTGGTGCTCAGAGGGTTTGATTAGGCAGCGGTCATTATACAGCGGAGCGGTCATTATCATGAGATAACTCACCGCTGAATTAAGCGATTGACCAATCAGAATCAAGCATTCAACCAAGCCATGTAATAAGATATGTTATTAGCTTGTAGATCTATTATTTTTTGTTACTTGACACCTTCTGTCTTGATAGCACACTCGTTATTGCACCATATGATTGCTATAGGCCTGGAAATGGAGTAAAATACTTACTAAATTATACTAAATTATACTAAAATAATTCAATATATATTGTTAAAAATATGTGGGAACCATGTGGTATTTTGTTAAGCGCTGAACGAATATGTTTTTTGGGGGAAAGTCACCCAGCTTACATGGCTGGTGTTAATTTCGGATCCATGGTCAAAACACTTACAATGTCACAAGGGGAGTAATATATTTTCAGTGAGCGATGCGGCCATATGCCGAAATATAAATTGGACTTTAAGCTGCCTGCCTCTGCTCCTTTCTCTGTCCTAAAGTAGCTGTCATCACTGTCTCCATTACTACGACATCTGCCTCGCATTTCTACAATCGGAAACTATGTCAGTCGCTCATTCTTGGATTTCTCAAACCGCCCGCACGTGAGGTGACACTGGCCCTATAAATCATATGCCACATGTTCCACTCCAGAGACACTCATTCTTTTTAATATAATATATAATTATATAAGTGGTGCATGTGTTTTCAATTCATGCACACTCAAACAATTTGGCGGGGTTAATGTAAACTTCCCTGACTTCTGCTTTGGTGTAAGTTGAATGAATGTACCATATGTTTGGAGTTACCTTAATGTTGAGTTAGCATATGAACTGCAACTCGACAGGGTTGATTTCATACCATTCCAGACGCATGTAATCAACTGTTTTGTTGTTTTGTCTTCACGCCACCAAGTCGAAGTGAAGGAATCCCAGTCCCTTTTGCCCAGATAAACAGTGTATATTTACAAGACTATTGGGTCCTTCGTTTTTATTCGTCTGGACTTTTTAACAGATTTTTTCCCATACGGGTCTGTGCCGTGCTAAATAAACTCCTGGCTCACGCCCCTTGGAATAACCTCCTGGCTCACGCCCCTTGGAGCGATGACCTCGACATTGGATTATCACCGCCACTAGTTTAGAGCCCTCCGGGGACGGCAAAATGACCTTGTCTCGCCTTCTCTCTGAGGAACAATACTGCCAGAGTCGTCTGGGGAGCAATTACAGTAAGGATATTGATCACGAGGACAGCGGAAATAATACTGGGTTTGTTATATAAATACAGTGCTGTCAACCGGTTTCCTCTAGCTACCCCCCGCCCCCCCTTTCTATAATGCCATGATGATATGAAAGCTATAATAGTGTCTTGAAATGTATCGGGAGGATACGGTTACACTGTCGTGGTTTGTTTTCATTACAGTTTATTGTGTTCAATAACGGAACATGGCTGAAGTGTGTCCGCCGGGTGCAGCGGTATTGACCATGTTGTCCCTGTCGGGCAGAAACCTTGTATCTCCATATTTAAACTTTTTATGTATTTCTTCGTACATGAACGCCCTACTTTGTTGTACAGGCTTGTAGATCTACAGTTTCTGTTATATTGAAAGTGATAGTGGTTAAAGCAGCACTATGTAAAACATTTTTACGTAACAAAATGTAATTTTGTCTAATATGTGTGGTAGAATAAGTTCATACAGTGTAACTTATACAAGTGGTATTCTGTCTCCCTGCTCTTCTATTAAGACATTTAGATTGAGTCAAAGGTCATGTCTCACCTAGACACAGGATCTGACACAAATTTTGACCTTGTGGTCAATATTCAATTTATCCCCTGAGCAAGCAGGCAGGCTCTATTACCTCAATGGTAAAAATGTCATACACAGGAAACTGGGTCAAATCCCAGGTAGAGGAGGAAAGTTACATCGTGCAGCTTTAAGTCTGTCCGTGAGGCGTGGACTTTATAAATATTCAACCAATAAAAAGTATTAAGAAGTTTGTGACTAAATAATAGTTACATTAATCCATTGCAACACAGGTTTTTCCATTTCCTGAAAAGTAACAATTTTGGACATACAAGTTTTCTTTCTCCTGTCATTTGGCTTCCATTTTGCTTGTACTACTCTTACTTCATCGTTCATACCGGGAGTATGAAGTAAGAGGTCTAGTGGTGTCATCATAATACAGTCAATCCAGAACGTTTTCCTGTGGAAAAAACCCCTGTAAAAAGCGGTTCTGGGCTCAGAGTGGTCCAGTGCTCTCTTGGGCCTTCCCTCCGAGGCGATGTGTTCTTCTTTCTCACAGCCGTTCTTTTTTAATGGCGCCTTGGCTCTCTGCAGGCCGTGTGACTCTATTAAAGTGACAGCTCTCGCTGTTAAGCGCTGACACAATCACCACATTTACCGCCGGGTCACTCATCATCAAAACGCCTCTGTCCCCACCGGATCGATAACGGAGCCGGGCCGCGGCGATGCCGTGATGATGCGAGGAGGCGGCTGTCTGTGAGAGAGAACATTGTGTATCATAAAGTGTCATTTTTGCTGGTTCCCTTAATGCCACTTGATATGTGCTATGTCCTTAATGTACCTGATAAATAGGCTTCATCACCGTTTTGTCTGCTAATAACAAAGAATAGTTGGGTCATAATACCCTGAAGGCGGAATTGTCGCTGTATTAACGACAAAAAGCAAAGGCATTGTGAATTTAACATGGGTTAGGGATAGTATGGCTGAACCTTACCTTAACCATCAACACACAGTTTGGTTTCTCCTTGTAGAATAAACGCTGACCTCAGTATTACCTTACCTTAACCATGAACACACAGTTTGGCTTCTCCTTGTAGAATAACCTTACCTTAACCATGAACACACAGTTTGGTTTCTCCTTGTAGAATAAACGCTGACCTCAGTATTTGCGATCCTTTTAATCCTTCGTAGCTCCAGGACGCCCTGAAATGCCAGCATTGCCACAAGCAATTCAGGTCCAAGGCTGGTCTCAACTACCACACTATGGCTGAGCACAGCACCAAGGTACGTTCAGTACAGGTTCAGGTACACGCACGCACGCACGCACGCATGCGCGTGCGCGCACGCACACACACACACACACACACACACACACACACACACACACACACACACACACACACACTTTCACTATGATGACAATATAAGGTAAAAACACTGGCGGTGGCGGAAGAATGAATGAATGATTCTTGAATACCTGACAATCAACATGTTAGTTAACTGGACACTCTTTGAATATTTAACAACAGTCGGCCTCCTTTAAGGATGCACTTTACTGACTGTTGACTCTCTGGGGCTCTAATTAACCAGCGGTGAAGAATCTTAAGTGTTGCTTTAAGTGAGTCAAGAGAGCTTAAGTTTCAACCAGTGACACACTGACCCAGTGACCACAGCATGTTACCGAACACGCTACACACACACACACACACACACACACACACACACACACACACACACACACACACACACACACACACACACACACACTTTCACTGGCCACATATGGACATGGTATATGATGCCTGCTGCAGGTGGTCTAACCACCACGGGACCCCTGGCTTTGTGGAGAGACGCGTGGTTGCACCCAGTGACATTATAGAGGCCACTGGTTCCCAAACAGTGGGTCGGGACCCATGTTTGGGTCGCGGACCAGTTTCTGCAGGTCACGTGTAAATATGTCCCCTTGTTTTTGTTTCCTACCTACAAAATATGAATAAATAATAATAATAAAGAAATTACATTATTTCAGGAGATTTAGTCACACAACAATCAATTAATTCCTAGGACGTCTGTGGTCGTCTTGGGCACAAATTGTGTTCAACGGTGCTATTTTCACTATAGTTTGTATCTCATTTCTCTTTTGGGTCTTTGATCTAAAAAGTTTGGGAACCACTTGTTCCCTCGTGGTCCTTGAGGGAGTTCCAGGGCATCCCCCAACTAAATGTAATTATGTAATTTATTCATTTGGCTTTTTTTTTTTTTTTTCCTACCCAATTTAGTCTTATGCCAATTGATTCCTCCCCACACACACATTTCGGTGTGTTGTTGTCACTGCTGTTGTATCCTACTGGCTCACCTAGCCAGTGAGGAGCCCCCACCGTCCTCCTCCTCCCACCCAACAGTCCTACTGGCTCACCTAGCCAGTGAGGAGCCCCCACCGTCCTCCTCCTCCCACCCAACAGTCCTACTGGCTCACCTAGCCAGTGAGGAGCCCCCTCCGTCCTCCTCCTCCCACCCAACAGTCCTACTGGCTCACCTAGCCAGTGAGGAGCCCCCTCCGTCCTCCTCCTCCCACCCAACAGTCCTACTGGCTCACCTAGCCAGTGAGGAGCCCCCACCGTCCTCCTCCCCCCACCCAACAGTCCTACTGGCTCACCTAGCCAGTGAGGAGCCCCCACCGTCCTCCTCCTCCCACCCAACAGTCCTACTGGCTCACCTAGCCAGTGAGGAGCCCCCTCCGTCCTCCTCCTCCCACCCAACAGTCCTACTGGCTCACCTAGCCAGTGAGGAGCCCCCTCCGTCCTCCTCCTCCCACCCAACAGTCCTACTGGCTCACCTAGCCAGTGAGGAGCCCCCACCGTCCTACTCCTACTGGCTCACCTAGCCAGTGAGGAGCCCCCACCGTCCTACTCCTACTGGCTCACCTAGCCAGTGAGGAGCCCCCACCGTCCTCCTCCTCCCACCCAACAGTCCTACTGGCTCACCTAGCCAGTGAGGAGCCCCCACCGTCCTCCTCCTCCCACCCAACAGTCCTACTGGCTCACCTAGCCAGTGAGGAGCCCCCACCGTCCTCCTCCTCCCACCCAACAGTCCTACTGGCTCACCTAGCCAGTGAGGAGCCCCCACCGTCCTCCTCCTCCCACCCAACAGTCCTACTGGCTCACCTAGCCAGTGAGGAGCCCCCACCGTCCTCCTCCTCCCACCCAACAGTCCTACTGGCTCACCTAGCCAGTGAGGAGCCCCCAGCGTCCTCCTCCTCCCACCCAACAGTCCTACTGGCTCACCTAGCCAGTGAGGAGCCCCCACCGTCCTCCTCCTCCCACCCAACAGTCCTACTGGCTCACCTAGCCAGTGAGGAGCCCCCAGCGTCCTCCTCCTCTCACCCAACAGTCCTACTGGCTCACCTAGCCAGTGAGGAGCCCCCACCGTCCTCCTCCTCTCACCCAACAGTCCTACTGGCTCACCTAGCCAGTGAGGAGCCCCCACCGTCCTCCTCCTCCCACCCAACAGTCGTTGCTGACAGGTGTCGCCCCAGCACAGTGACAAATATCACCCTCCGGCTTCCCTCCCCTGAACATGGGCCAATTGTGTTTGTATAGACGCTTGGCAAAGCCTCATTTGTTTATTCATGTAGGATCCCCATTAGTCATTACTGCAGTAACAGCTAATTGTCCACACAAACAATACAACAAGGCATTTTACATTATCGTCTCTGTCGGGTAGAAATCTTATATGTCCAAAACTGTTACTTTTCAGGATTCAAATTCAAAAGTAGCAAAAATAGCAGATCTACAAGCTCAAAACACGCCACTTTTTTTTGTTTGTTTCGAGCTTGTGGATCTGCTATTATGTATACTTTTGTGTGACGCAGATGATCAAGTAGGGCATTCATCTACTGCATCTATACGTACTGTATGTGTGTACGTCTGTAATCCACGTAACTCGAAAACCGTTCACCCCACCGACTTCACACGCGTTCCACACCCCCACAGGGAGTGCAGTGCCCGGTGTCATGTCCGTCGGATAGCCGGTTGTCCAGAACCAGCACAAAAGCCTCTGCCCGGGCTCTGAACGGGTCTTGCATGGTGGGGCATAGTGGGGCATGGATCTCCAACTTCCATCGTTACCGACTCGGTGCTCCGGGCAAACCGGTCTAGTTTACAAAAAAACACAAAAAGTTAAAATGTGGACATAAGAGGTTTCTGCCTGATATCAACAATTTACAATGTCAGAATCCCATATCAACAAAAAAAGAAAAAGTAAGAGAGCCTGAGTAGCTTTTTCACATACATCATATCACAATCAATAATTGATTGAAAAACAATAGTAATAAAGTATAATAACGGCTACTACTGCTGCTACTACTACTGATTACTACTGAACTACTTAACTGGCATACTCTTTTTCAATGATGTATCCATCTTGGGGTCCTTGACATGAGCATGGTTTGAATTGACACACCACGCATCCCATAATAAAGGCATGTCTGGCGGTGGTGTTATGATAAGGCCTATATGATTGGGTGCATGCTAAACTGTGAATATAAGCAGGCTATATGTAGGTTCTATGAAGAAACAACTGTTGGTAATAGTAGATGGAGCAGGCTGCATGCCGTGGTCTCTTCCAACGTCATCCATTGACACAGCCTGGCACGCAGCCATCCCTTCCACACTCCCACACTGCAAGGAGCAAGAAGGGCCGCTCTGTTTTCAGAGAGGTGGATCTTGTGTTAACCACATAAATGCTGTAGGGCAGGGGTTTTCAACTGACTGTCCTGACTAAACACAACCTGGGGGACCACCACCATTGTGTCGGGTCACTCGGTGGGTCCATCATAGACCTACCTGACTAAACACAACCTGGGGGACCACCACTATTGTGTCGGGTCACTCGGTGGGTCCATCATAGACCCTGACACAATAGTGGTGGGGGTTCATGCTCCATTCCATGGGTTAAGATTATCTTTTTTTCTTCTTCTTCTTCCTTGTTACTCACTAATCACACTATCACAGGCTACATTCATGAGCTGTGCTAAAGAAATCTAGTTTTCAAAGCAGTTTATTACCAGTAAAGAGCAGGGATATCATTTGGCAAGAAGCGTAACATTTTTGTTGGATACAGACAGCCAAATTTTAATCCATTAACATTTTTTTCCCTGGACTTGTCCCTGGACTTGTTTCACATTCAAACAAGAAACAAGAGTAGCAAATAAAAGTAAAAGGAAAATAAATAAATTTAGTTTTTAAATGATTTGATCAGAATGCATGGCCAGTGACCACCTGCAATATCTCTGTGGACCACCAGTTGAAAACCCAAGCTGTAGCATCAGACAAACATTCTGTTAAAAAAGCTCATCTACAAAGAATGTTAGCTTGTATATTATTGGCTCTTCTCTGCAAAAGTATTTGGTATTGAGGGGGGGAAAGCAAGAGGCCTAGTAAAAAAGTATAGGCTATAGAGCACCAAAGTCTGACGTCACTTTCAGTAGAGGGCACCAACGCACAGGTTCGTGTATTTTTTTATTTGTATTGAAATCTCCATAGGGCGATTTTATGTCGCTTCATATAAGAACTGTGTTTGAAAAATAAACCGACCACCCCAGCGTTTCTGTCAGGGGAGTGGCTGTGCGTCGTTAATGATGTCCATTCATATTTGATACAGCCAGTTTCTAGAGAAAATGGAATTAATGTGACCGCAAAAGCCTTGAAACTACATATGAATGCAATGTCGCTGAGCATATACGTCACGCCCAGCTGTCAACATATTGAGTTCCTGAGATTCCTCGTTGACGTAAGCTCAGCTGGTGGTGACTCGACTCGTACTAACCACGATACATTATATATCAATAAAATTAAAATTAAAATAAACGTAATTAACGTTCAGTTTCTGTTGTGCGACGGGCTGCGGGCAGAAGCAGCCTACCCGGAAATGTAGTCTCTGGGTTGTTTGGCTCGTTTCTAACGCTTATTTTGTTACTCTTTGGGTATATTTGTACATTTCCACCTTCAGTTGATGCTTCATATCCATATGAGTGAAAAGGCCGGGGTGATCGGTTTATTTTTCAAACACAGTTCTTATATGAGGCGATCTAAAATCCCCCTATGGAGAGTACAATGCTTATAAAAAAATACACGAACCATGGGACTGGCGCCCTCTACTGATAGTAGAGGGCAGTGACGTCAGGACTTCGGTGCTCTATTGTTTAAACATCAAAAGTTGCAGATTTACAAGCTCGTTTTTGAGCTTGTGGATACTTTTGCTGTTTTTGAATTTTAATCCTGAAAAGTGACAGTTTGGGACATATGAGGTTTCCACCTGACAGAGATGATATACTACTATAAGGTTTAGTGGTTAACCCCAACTTTTTTTTGCGATATATATATACCGGTACTTAGTTGACTGGGGTGACGTGGTCTCCCCCTTTTCCCTCTACACTAAATCTCTTCTATATATATACCGGTACTTAGTTGACTGGGGTGACGTGGTCTCCACCCTTTCCCTCTACACTAAATCTCTTCTATATATATACCGGTACTTAGTTGACTGGGGTGACGTGGTCTCCACCCTTTCCCTCTACACTAAATCTCTTCTATATATATACCGGTACTTAGTTGACTGGGGTGACGTGGTCTCCCCCTTTTCCCTCTACACTAAATCTCTTCTATATATATACCGGTACTTAGTTGACTGGGGTGACGTGGTATCCCCCTTTTCCCTCTACACTAAATCTCTTCTATATATATACCGGTACTTAGTTGACTGGGGTGACGTGGTCTCCCCCTTTTCCCTCTACACTAAATCTCTTAGTTGACTGGGGTGACGTGGTCTCCCCCTTTTCCCTCTACACTAAATCTCTTCTATATATATACCGGTACTTAGTTGACTGGGGTGACGTGGTCTCCCCCTTTTCCCTCTACACTAAATCTCTTAGTTGACTGGGGTGACGTGGTCTCCCCCTTTTCCCTCTACACTAAATCTCTTAGTGTTTCGACATGCCCAGAATGGGTCTAACTCTAGAACTGTAAAAATGGAATCAAATATGGGTCAATTTGGTGCCTTGGGGTACGTTAAATGGAAAAAGGTTGAGTATCACTGAATAGCTCAGCCTAATATCTCCCCCGGCGGAGAAGGAGAGATTCCCCTTTTGTCTGAGCGGAAGATGTTTGGTTTCCCACTTGGGTTCAAATCCTGCGTGTTACATTAGTAACATGACCTTGACCGGGTTTCCCACAGGGCTGAGGTCACAGGCAGGTCAATGTATCAGAGTAGCCCTGTTCTAGCTCATAAACATAATAATATCTCGCCTTGATGGGGTTTCCCACAGGGCTGAGGTCACAGGCAGGTCAATGTATCAGAGTAGCCCTGTTCTAGCTCATAAGAATAATAATATCTCCCCTTGGCCAAGGGGCATTCAAGTCAAATTATATTATAGTCCAAAACATGTCTCAAAAAGAGATGTACAGTACATAATAAAGAAGAAATGATAAAACAATAATAAAACATTTATGTGTAATATTTAAGCACATTCGTTTTTCTATATATAATTCTATATCACATTCTAACAGATTTTATATCTGACGAAACCAATTAGTCTAATTAAACACTTAAGCCCTTGTTTTATACTTGGTTGTACAGCAGTGTCGCACAAAAAGTAAGTAGCCTAAGTCAGAGAGGCTTATTGTCGGTATCAGCCAGGGTGCGGGAGTCTATCCCTGTTTCAATCCTCTTGGAGGTGGAGCGTAAAACCTACCATCAGCTCCCAGTACTTAGCACACAACTTAAAGCAACTTCACAACCGTACCTGCATTCAACCTGTTTTTATTGCCTGTGTACGTACCGTACACAGTACATTGATTAAAGTCATCAGTCTCCCCGACTGATTTCAGCCATTTGGATTCCATAATATGAAGCCAGCATGTTGCGCAGCGAAAATAAAAATGGCCTATCTACAGGCTCTTACTTAAGAACTTGTAGCTGTTTTCGGTTATTATTTTAAGCATTTGTAGTGGTCAAAATAGCAATATATTCAGACGCATTTTCCCTCCATACTTTTGTATAAAAGCACAGGTTAAAGCCTCAGTCTGTGACTTCTGCACATGGTCGGCAGTACGTAGAACAGCAGCAACAATATTACTAAAATGTCATAATGTTACATATCGTGTTAATTGTTTAGGAATCGGCACTAGTTGTGTGTGTGTTTGTGTGTGTGTGTGTGTGTGTGTGTGTGTGTTTGTGTGTGTGTGTGTGTGTGTGTGTGTGTGTGTGTGTGTGTGTGTGTGTGTTAGGGAGGGAGGGAGGGGCTCCTTTTCATACTTGTCTCACAAATCTCACATTATGGGACTCGGCCGTGCAACCGTTTTCAGTCGTGAGATCTCATTTTGCTTTAATCCACGAGAAGCACCTGTACTCACTTACAGTACAGTATAGTAGCGTCTCTGTTCAGCGTCAGCTGCCGGTGCTCCTCTCTCTCCTCTTAGAAAGCTGATCCCTGGGGCGTTGGGATCTATCAACTGATGATGAGTGATATTCCCACCCTTGACTGCTCACGTTACGTTCTGCAGCTGTCTTAACTCCTGACAGCCGAGCGCGGCGCAGGCCTCATTAAGATATTATCCTGACACTATACCACTCACCGGAGCGTTATGCGCTGTTCCCTGTGATGTTTTGCTAAATAATTCACCGGTCGCAGCACTGTTTCAGAACGTATAGTCGTGCATGATTTATGAACGTGTATGTGTATGCACTGGAGCTTGTGGCGTTTGTTGGCGTGTACGTTGTTGCTTATCTGCACATGTCCTTGTGTGCAGGTGTGTGTGTGTGTGTGTGTGTGTGTGTGTGTGTGTGTGTGTGTGTGTGTGTGTGTGTGTGTGTGTGTGTGTGTGTGTGTGTGTGTGTGTGTGTGTGTGTGTGTGTGTGTGTGTGTGCGTGCGTGCAATGATTCTCAACCTTTTTTTCTTTCTTTTTTTAAGGGTCCTCCAATTTGATATAATTTGGTCCTTGGGCTGTTTTTTTGTCACTATATTATATGGTCTCTGTCGGGTGGAAACCTTATACTGGAGGTCCAGAACTGGACCTATAAGGTCAGGATTCAAATTCTAAAGCATCAAAAGTAGCAGATCTACAAGCTCAAAGCGCACCGCATCACGTCGCGTTTCAAGCTTGCTGATCTTCTACTTTTGATGCTTTTGTGTGATGCTGTATATACTAGTATGATCAAATATGGCATTAATAATTTAAAAAAAGATAAGAGTTTTCTGCCCGACAGCAACGATATGAGACGTTTGTCCTCTGCATTTTACCCATCCTAGGAGCAGTGAGCAGCCGTTGGTGTGTAGCGCTCGGGGAGCACTTAGGGGTCAAGTGTCTTGCTCTGTTTGACACTTATTGCTGAGGGCTGAGGGAATCGAACCTGCGACTTTGAGCCTTCCCAGGCGGGAGGCTCTCTCTCTAGCCAAAGGCAGAAGAGCTAGGACACAGCCCCCACCCCCATTTGATCACATTATGGGACACCTCCCCCCAATGGATACTGTAAAATACAGTGTTAATTTAACTCTGAGAACCAAAAGGACCCGTACGGGTCCATTTGGTTTCATTTGTAAGCTCCCAGAGTTACAGACCCGTAAGGGTCCACTTGATTCCAGACCTGTAAGGGACCATTTAGTTCCTACCCATCAATCATTTACCTGGAGACCCCGTGGAACCCCCCTCAAGGACCCCCTGGAGGTCCCCGTACCCCACATCGTATATACTGTGCTGTACCGTTAGGCACACCATATGAGTGTTTATGACTTATGAGTTGGAGTTGATTTAGTAGCAATGATCGATGATGGTGCCATCTGTGGCTGGCAAGCTAAATAGTTTGACACAGTCGTTTGTCTTCCATCTGAAACCTGTTGGGTTGCCATGACCTTATTGGCAGCCAGCCAAGCCCAGCAGAGACAGAGCAAGGGGGCGTGGGGGACAAAAAAGAAACGAGGAAGGGGCGTGTTTTAAAAACCGCCAACCGGCCAAAACGTTCAGATTGGTTGGTCTCCCTCCTCAGCCCTGAACCCATTGAACTTTCTCCTAACCGCTCCTTCCAAGACAAACAAACCTGATGACAATGTCCCTCCTCTCTCCCCCCTCCCCCTCGTGCCAGGCTAAGAAGCCATCGCCGTGGAAACGTGAGCATTGGCACGAGTGTCGTTTCGAAAGCGCTGCTAGGTATTGTTCCCGAACTAAACCTTCCGGTGGTGATGATGTCATCGCAGTCGCCATGGCATTTAAATCACAGCGTGGCCCAAAAGAAGGGCAGGGTTCACCCGCTGAGACTGACCTTGGTGGTGTTGCCACTGTCCTGTAACCCCCCCCCCACACACACACACACACACACACACACACACACACACACACACACACTCTCTCTCTCTCTCTCAGCACCCCCTGCCCACTCCCTCACTTTCTCTCTCTTTTATTCTTACTATTTTTTCTCATTCTCTCTCTCGCGCTCTCTCACTCTCCCTTTCTCTCCTCTCTCTCTCTCTCCCTCATTCTCTCTCTCCCGCTTTCTCTCTCACTCTCATTCTCTTTCTCTCTCAATCTCTCTCCTCTCTCTCTGTCCTCTCTCCCCTGCGTCTTTTCTCTCTCTCTCTCTCTGACGGTGGACATTAAGTATACATGATGTCTCTATGTGTAGTTTCACAGATCCTTCCCCTGCAGAATAGAATCAGGGCTTTAGCTTATGTCTGTACTCTCGCCTGCAGGGCTTAACACCGTAACACCATTTACTTTGGAGCAGGGATGCATCCTGTCGCCATCTCGTGTCCTGCTCCTTCTCTGAGACACACATACGGGTATTTGGGGGCTGTGGCCAAGTCTGCCATTGTCTTGGAGGTGCAAACAATTTACAACGTAGGCATTTAGCAGACGCGCTTAATCCAGAGCAAGGAAAACACAAGGTAATACATTCAATGCATAGAAATAGTAATCTGGCATCATAGGTAAACCGAGAACCTATAGCAGGGGTATTCAACTAGATTAGGCCGGGGGCCACAACTATGTACAATGATTGTGTATGGGGGGCCGCACAGTGTGCGTGCAAAGCGCGGAAATTTGTATGAGCACAGGGTTAAAATATGTATAATATGTAATATGTATATATATGTAAATATGTATGCTAACTTAGAATATATGTATACCTATGTGACAGTGCATAATAATTGCCTTGACATTAACGAGCGTCAACGGGCACCAGCTGTAAAGGATATCATTATGATAATCTCACACTTCATATCGCACACACCATACCTGTAATTTTCATTAGCTCTCTCTCTAAAAAAGAAAAAAGGGGGGGAGGGGGGGGGGGGGGGGTGTTGTTTTTTGCTCTGCGGGCCGCATTTGGCCCGCGGGCCGCCAGTTGATTACTACAGTATCATCAGTCCAAACCGTATAATATGGTTAAGCATAATATGGTTGTTCCCTCATATCACATGGGACCTCCAGAAGACTGCAGAAGATTCATGTAAAAAGAAAAAAAAAGAAAACTGTGTACGGTAAGGTTGCAGCTTGCAGCGTGGCACAAAGTGACACGCTTTGAACTTTAGATCTGCTATTGTGTGTCTGAATCTGCTCAATCCTCCTCTGACACGTTGACGCACGATGAGGACATCGCAAAGTAACCCAAAGAAGTTTTTTTTCTTTATTTCTTACATTCCGACCGACGATCTCCCTCTTCCTCCCTCCGGTGCCCCCCTCCTCCTCCTCCTCCCCCTCCTCCTCCCCCTCCCCCCCCCCCTCCTCCTCCCCCCCTCCTCCCCCTCCTCCTCCTCCCTGGCAGATCAACCATCTGTTGTTGTGGTCCTCCTGGTGGCTGGGGCTTGGCACCGACCGGCCGACACCCCGGCGGCGGCACGAGGCGACGACAACAACACCACCACCGCCATGGTTTTGACAGTTGTCATAAACCATGCCTTGACTAACAGCCCCCCCGCCACCCACCCGTGCCGTGAAAACCATTTAATGATATCTGGCACAGTGTGAGACAGCCCTGAGATGGGGGAAAAAATGTTCATAGCAGCTTTTTATTTTTGGTCGGAATTAGCGGAAGGGGTGTGTGTGTGTGTGTGTGTGTGTGTGTGTGTGTGTGTGTGTGTGTGTGTGTGTGTGTGTGTGTGTGTGTGTGTGTGTGTGTGTGTGTGTGTGTGTGTGTGTGTGTGTGTGTGTGTGTGTGTGTGTGTGTGTGTGTGTGTGTGTGTGTGTGTGTGTGTGTGTGTGTGTGTGTGTGTGTGTGTGTGTGTGTGTGTGTGTGTGTGTGTGCGCTTGTGCGCGCGACTTTATATGTGTGTTTATCTGTTTGTTCCTCTCCTCTCTCTCAGCCCTCGGGGAGCGAAGGCCAGACGGGGGACGAGCAGGAGGAGAGAGAGAGACTTCGCCGCGTGCTCAAACAGATGGGACGAATCAAGTGTCCTAGCGAGGTATGTTATGCTGCTCTATCTGTCTGTCTCTCTCTCTCTCTCTCTTTCACTCTCTGCTTTGCGATAAGAAGCCTGTCTCTTTCTCTAGCACCGAAAATAGCTGATCTACAAGCTCACAACACGTGACACCCGCATGCAACTAACTATGACTCAGGCTTCTCCCGCCACTCACTCTCCGGGCTCCATTTTCGTTTGAGCATTCTAAATACACAATTTGGGGATTTAGCAGTGGGGAAGGGGTGTTCCCCCTCTAACGTTGTTATTTTGGTTACCTGTCTAAATCCCTAAAACACCTCCGTTACCCGTTACATTATGCATAGGTGTGGTTTGGGCGTTACAATAATTAAACCAATCACTGTGCCACATGCCATTGGCCCGGTTTCCCAAAGGACACATGGTGTAAGAGGTATGGTGTAGCACATGCTCAGATGCCCTTTAGGCCGCACACAGAAGCCTGTGAACATAGACATTCCGTGCATAGATGTGCCACGCAATGGTAGGCCTGAGGCCTGGTATGGTAGGCCTCAGGCCTCAGGTCTACCATTCTGAAATTTAATGTAATAATATTTGAACTGCTGGACTCTTTAAAAAAATAATAATAATAATAAAGAGAGCCTACTGTCAGCTGTCCAGCAGTCCAAATATTATTAAATTAAATTTCAGAATGGTAGACCTGAGGCCTACCATACTAGGCCTGAGGCCTGAGACCTACCATTGCGTGGCACATCTATGCACGGAATGTCTATGTTCACAGGCTTCTGTGTGCGGCCTAGAGGGCATCTGAGCATGTGCTACACCATACCTCTTACACCATGTGTCCTTTGGGAAACCGGGCCATTGCCTTTAAGAGATCCCTTATCCGTTGACCGTTATGCCCAGTTCTATATTGTTTTATAGCCTTACGGGTTATAGCCCATGGAAGAGTGCCTTGAAGTCTCACTTGCGCTGCCCATTTGCTGCGCTATGGGGTGATGAAACTGAATGAGCAAATGGAATCGCGCATGCCACACAATGCCTGGCACAAGCCAAATAACTGACTAGACAATTATATATTTTGCCGACACCTGTATTTGCGCCTAGAGGTGTGGTCATGGGCGTGTCGCAGGTAACGGCGGCGACAAAAATGGAGCCCTCTATCTCCTGTCTCTCTCTCTCCCTCTCTCTCTTTTTAATCCATGCTCTTTCTCTCCTCTTTCCCCTCCCCTGCCTTTCTGTTCACCCGTTCACTCCGGTTTGTTTTTAATGTCTTTTTCGTTTTTGTATCCTCCCTCGGCAGGTTAAGGGTTTTTATTTATTCCCACTGTCTTTCTTCTCCCTTCCTCTCCCTCTCTCCCTGTCTCTCTCTCTCTCTCTGTCTCTCCCTCTCTCTCTGTCTCTCCCTCTCTCTCTGTCTCTCCCTCTCTCTCTGTCTCTCCCTCTCTCTCTGTCTCTCCCTCTCTCTCTGTCTCTCTCTCTCTCTCTCTGACACTGCATCCTGTCATTTGTCTCCTTCCACTCTCTCTCCCTCCCTTTCCTCACCCTTTTGGCTCTTGTTCTCACGTTACCTAAAACCACATCACCCACAAACACCCCGCGTTCCCATTACTCACACTACAGCGTTAAGGGGGGCTTTATTTATTTTTTATTTTTACACCAACATTCCTACATCCTGAAAAACAAAATCAAATTTACCTCCCTTTTCTCATGTCTAAAAATAAATTAAAGTCAAAGTAAGTAAATGAATAAATACATTGCACAAAAACTAATTGCAAAACCAAAACAACGATTGTGTTCCATTTAAATTCAACTTTGCCCTTTGACGTTTGCATTTATTAATTTTGTCTCATTCCTCTCTCTCCATGTTACATACGACCTCACACACACACACACACACACACACACACACACACACACACACACACACACACATGCACACATCCACAGGGCTGCTCGGCCCAGTTCACTAGTCTGATGGGTTACCAGTACCACCAGAAGCGCTGCGGCAGGGAGCTCTCGGAGGACGAGAAGCTTTCTTTCCTGTGCCAACACTGTGGGAAGACCTACCGCTCCAAGGCCGGCAAGGACTACCACTTACGAACCGAGCACCCCACAGCGCCCAACGCCAAGGACTTCAACGCACGCACCGAGCACCCCACAGCGCCCAACGCCAAGGACTACAACGCACGCACCGAGCACCCCACTGCACCCAACGCCAAGGACTACAACGCACACACCGAGCACCCCACTGCACCCAACGCCAAGGACTACAACGCACGCACCGAGCACCCCACAGCGCCCAACGCCAAGGACTACAACGCACGCACCGAGCACCCCACTGCACCCAACGCCAAGGACCACAACGCACGCACCGAGCACCACCCCGCCCCCAACGCCAAGGACTACAACGCACGCACCGAGCACCACCCCGCCCCCAACGGCAAGGATTACCACGCACGCACAGAGCACCACCCCACCCCCAACGCCAAGGACTACAACGCACGCACCGAGCACCCCCCCGCCCCCAAAGTCAAGGACTACCACGCACGCACCGAGCACCACCCCGCCCCCAACGCCATCACCAACAACAAGGACGCGCCTGCCACCACCACGGACACAAACAACAACACGGGCAAAGAAAGGGTAAGTCGTACACACCTCACAGGGTGACAACTGCTGTTTGAATTCCAATCAGAACATCCCACTCCACTGACACAACAGGCCTACTGTATTTGACCGACCACATCAAACGTGAAGTAGACTCGGGCAAATACTGCGGCATGGTCATGCTGGACCTACAAAAGGCGTTTGTCTTCGTTCATCCCACTGAACAGTGGGGTTCCCCAAGGAAGCATACTAGGGACATTACTGTTTCTCCTATACATTAACAACTATAGAAAGCAACCTGTAACTGCACTCCTGGTCCCGGGCGAGGCTTTCCGATAACAAACTATAAAGCTTAGCTTGTAGACCAGCTGTTTTTGGTGAATAGATTTGGTGTAGAGGGGGGGTGAGTGGGGGTGAAGTATATAGCATTCAGGAATAGATGGTGGCGTGTATTTGGTGGCATCTCTCCTCGACCGGACGCTAAAGCGAAGCATCTCTCACCTCTGACCTCTCCTCTAGGTGATTTGCGAGGAATCGCCATCGTCGGGGCCGAGGAAGGAGCAGAGTCACCAGCCCGACTCCAGGAAGGAGTGGCCGGAGAGGCCGACCACGACGGCCACATGCTGCTGGCCCAAGGAGAAGGAGCGCGACACGGCCAGGGAGAAGGAGAGGGAGAGGGAGAAGGAGGCCCGGGAGAGGGAGAGGGAGCAGCGGGACAGAGTGAGCACGGAGCAGCGGCCGACCGTGAATGAGGACCTGGACCGGACGCCCAGCGGCAGGGTACGACGGCGCTCGGCCCAGGTGGCCGTGTTCCACCTGCAGGAGATAGCCGAGGACGAGCTGGCCAAGGACTGGGGCACCAAGAGACGCATCAAGGACGACCTGGTGCCCGACAGCAAGAGGGTGAGAGGAGCACCATGTACCATTATGCTCATTCATCTACTAACCCATTAAGACCTGGAAAACCTATATGTTATTTGATAGCTTTCAATCTTGGAAAGAATCATGTCAGTTTATATATGAAGAAACCTTTTATCTCCGTATTCAAACTTTTTGTGTTTCTTTTGTAAATTTTGCACACACGCACACACACACACACACACACACACACATCAGAGGAATTATCACACGCGCACACACACCGGTACATCAAAGCCAGCCAGAACATGAAAAGGACAACGGACTGCATCACAGCGGCAGAAAGAGAAAGCTGAAATTGTGTTTGACATCAAACAGATAAACACCACCCAGTATCTCACTTCCCTCCAGGAAACACTCAACACCGTTACTGATGCATTCATTCTGCTTTAATTGCACTTCAGTCAACATCATCGTCACGTCACCAAACCCACCTCAAAACCACCTATGACCGCTTTTGGTACAGAAGTATTGGTACAGTACCAAGAGTACAAAGAAACTAGAAACTCATTATGCAGAATGTCCCATTTCACAAGTTTTCAAATGTATAAAACCTTTTGAAAATAGCCAAAGCTCACAATGTGTCGCATTGTTAGCATGTAGCTGTTAGCTATTTTCTAATATTACTCCTTCAGATGTTATCCAAATTTCACGCAAATCGGTACACATGCTCTCCATAGTCATGTGATCAAGACGGGTTTGTTTGATTTCTCATAATCCACCTTCATTGCCTACGATTGGCTTCTAAACTTTTCAGGAGTAGCCCGCTTTGTACCCGTTTTGTACAAATCGCCACAACTACTCGACGCAGCGTCCGATTGTGGTGAAACTGTGCATGCATATTCCCACTAGGCTGAGGAAGAAATGCCACTTGACAGTTTTCAAATCAGCCTCATGGTGGCGCTACAACAGGCCAAGCCGTGTCACACACACACACACACACACACACACACACACACACACACACACACACACACACACACACACACACACACACACACACACACACACACACACTTATATTACTCCTAAACATTTTGCCAAACATCACACACACTCCTATCCTCCTGGTGGAGACCTGTGCCCAGAAGGGCACTTTTTCTAGTTATCTATAATTCTACAGTATATCGCTTCATGTGCCTTCAAAGGATGCTTGACGACCTGCAGGCTTATGCAAAGGTTCAAGTGTCATTTAGACAGTATGTTATGTAGACAGATGGCAGGTTCATTTGTTGCACCTGGCATCCTATAGTATAGTTTGAATGTAGAGATTATTTATTTTTGGATATTATACTGTTTAGACCAGCGGTTCTCAAACTATGGGTCGCGACTCAAAGTCAGGTCGCGGGAAGGTGCCACAAAGCGGCCGTCTCCCCAAAGAATCCCTCATAATATGGGGTTGTGATATGAAAAGGTTTGAGAACCCCTGGTGTAGACTGATGATTAGTTCTTGGTTTACCTGTAATCCTGCATTACTAACCTTGCTTACTGTAAATGGCTCTGGATTAAGAGCGTCTGCTAAATGCCTAAATTGCCAGGAGGAGTATAACTACTAAATGTGCAACTATACAA
Source organism: Electrona antarctica (assembly GCF_951216825.1). Lineage (NCBI taxonomy): Eukaryota > Metazoa > Chordata > Actinopteri > Myctophiformes > Myctophidae > Electrona > Electrona antarctica. The sequence continues at coordinate 28,138,583 of NC_136807.1, forward strand.
ATATGGTAGTTAAACCCAGTCTTTTTCTGTCATGTCTGTAATGTCTGAACACATGCAGTCAGGGGATATTGACTGACTGGTGGTTCCTTATGTTTCAGCTAAACTATACTCGGCCCGGCCTTCCCAACTTCAGCCCGGACCTACTGGAGACGTGGAAGAATGAAGTCAAGGAGAAAGGATTCATCTGCTGCATCAACAGTGTAAGAACCAAGCATTTGCACTCTAATGTGCTAAAGTAAAGTACAATAGTTATTATGTGCAGTAGTCTGTGTGAGTAGCAGACCACACAGACTGCTGTTCAACAATGAGCAGCAGCCAGTAGTCTGTGTGAGTAGCAGACCACACAGACTGCTGTTCAACAATGAGCAGCAGCCAGTAGTCTGTGTGAGTAGCAGACCACACAGACTGCTGTTCAACAATGAACAGTAGTCTGTGTGAGTAGCAGACCACACAGACTGCTGTTCAACAATGAACAGTAGTCTGTGTGAGTAGCAGACCACACAGACTGCTGTTCAACAATGAGCAGCAGTCTGTGTGAGTAGCAGACCACACAGACTGCTGTTCAACAATGAACAGTAGTCTGTGTGAGTAGCAGACCACACAGACTACTGTTCAACAATGAGCAGCAGTCTGTGTGAGTAGCAGACCACACAGACTACTGTTCAACAATGAGCAGCAGTCTGTGTGAGTAGCAGACCACACAGACTACTGTTCAACAATGAGCAGCAGTCTGTGTGAGTAGCAGACCACACAGACTACTGTTCAACAATGAGCAGCAGTAGTCTGTGTGAGTAGCAGACCACACAGACTGCTGTTCAACAATGAGCAGCAGCCAGTGACAGACAGCTTACTACAAGAACAGCAGCCTCCCAGTGAAGTTAAACAGTCCCTGGGCTGAAACGGAAACAGCAAACAAATGATGATGAACTAATAAAGTGCCCCTTGGGGCACAGGAGAGTTTTTGGAAAAATGTCAAGTGTTTCTTCCTCAGCCTAGTGCGAATATGCATGCACAGTTTCACCGCAATCGGACGCTTTGTTAAGGATTTGCAGAATTTTGTAAGCCAATCTTAGCCAGTCAGGAGAAATCAAATAGATCCGTCCTGATCACATGACTTTGGGAATATGTTTTTTAAAATATTTTTTATCCCACTGCGGGATCTTGCAGAGACAGAGTGTGACGGCATCGAGAAGCGCCAGTTGAAATTGTATTTCCTAGCGCCTTAAAATTGGAAAATCGCCTTCTATTATTTAAAGCAAGCGAAGACATGACCTACACATCCGACACGATAGTGAGGGTTTTTTTAAGTGTTGATTGACAGATGGTCCCATCCAATCATCTTCCAAGTAGCTTGAAATAAGGGACAGCTTTCTTCAGCGATTGGGCTACAGAGATCCCAGATGGAAGTACGTTGTGAAACAAATTTGATTGTGAAACAAGCATCTCTTCCATCTGGCGGAGTCAGGTTACTATTTCCCACCTATTAGTTCAAAGGCTTTCTTACATTTGATAGACTTATGAAATGGTATTTAAACATATAACAAAGGTACAGAGTATAGTGTACACTGTATGTTTCAACATTTTAAATCATTTTCTCCTGGCATTGTGTTACTGTGGCTCAGTCTTGTTTGTTCTCTTCTCCTACTTTTCCAGAACTGTGAAGCTGTCTACTCCAGTGTGTCTGGACTCAAAGCCCATCTAGCCAACTGCAGCCAGGTGTGTGTGCGTGTTTACGTGCATGCTTGCTTGCCTGTGTTAAAGCTCTTCACGGGTCAAAAAAGAAATGGTCCCGAACCCCAAATTCCCAATTTCTTTGAAATGGCGGCACCTAGCCAGAGTGGACCCTTGACAATTTGGTCAGATTCCGAGCCGTTCCGATATTCCTTCTTTACCTATGGACCAGATTTATTCCGAGATCCGATTATTTCCGAGATTTTAAAGACCGAGCGGCGAGGAATCCATGATTGTACGCCAGTGTGTTGCAAAGTACCAACAAACTGACCAGATGTATGACGAATGTATGACTGAAAGCGACGGTGGAGGGCTCGTCTGAGGATGACGTAGTCGTAGGGAGAGGCAGTGGCAGCTGGCTTGCCTTGCAGTATGGTACACTACGCATGCATTGCGTAGCTCAACTTTTTGTTGTTGTTGCGCTGATCCTAAACCAGCCTAAAACAGTTAAACAGAACTTCATTGCGTTTCTCTTTCACCAGTGCAGCGTGTCGCGCCTGCACACACACACGGTCACACAGTAGTACAGGTCTTCTTAGATCCACTCGTCGTGTATTACACATAATGATAGACAGTCCCGAGTCACACAGGATATACGGCCCATTACAACCCGGCTCTGAGTGATTATGATAAAACACAGATCCGTCCCGTACAGGTCTCAGGTCCTGTCAGGTGTTTCTGTGCGCATGCGTATTTGTACGTGTACATGTACGTGTAAGAACCTAAAGCCTGATTTTCATTCCTCTTATTATTATTATTATTATTATTATTATTTATAAGTTGTCGCTCACCACAAATAGCTGATCTACATACATATGGATCATTAGGTCGCATTGATGTGCAAATATTGCTCACAACACATCATGCTGCAACTCATTGTGAGCTTGTAGATCGGCTATTTTGGCCTTTAAGTATATAACTTGGGCTTGGGCTTAAATGTATTTCAAACGTATACATGACATCCATAACATTGCAGTTTGAAAATGTTGATGTCCTCGAGATTAATGTGTGTTAATGTCCTCGCAACTACATTTGTGTGTGTGTGTGTGTGTGTGCGTGCATGCGTGCGTGCGTGCGTGCGTGTATGTACGTGTCCATGCATGTGTGCGTGCGTGCAGGGAGGAGGTGAACTGGGGAAGTACACGTGTCTGATCTGTCAGAAGGAGTTCAGCTCGGAGAGCGGCGTCAAATATCACATCAGCAAGACTCACTCACAGGTGAGCTGACAGACGCCTCTCCTCTTGTACCTACACGCTGGTTTGTTTTCCCAAGCCTGACACTTAGGCAGCGTGTCCTGTCCAGTATACCTAAAGCTTGTTTCCCTTGAGGCCAGCGTATATGTTCTCAATCGCTTGCAGTGAGAGCGTGCCGTATTATTTACTCTTATCTTAGCTGTCGGGGGGAAACCCGCATTATAGTCAGACTGATGAAGTGGGTTCACTAACACGTTGCTCCACCACGGTATCAGTCCTGACTTCGGCCCATAGGCAGAGAGTATGAGAAATCAGAAAATGATTTCTGCTATTCACTGTCGTGCGGACAGCAGTTGAAACACAGACTGATACGTGTGAGTGAATCCACGTTATCAGTCTGACTAATGCCAGGCTAGAAACCTTGTATGTCCAACACGGTTACTTTTGAGCAAATATGGGAAAGAAATAACCTGTGTTACAATGGATCCAATGTAATCATTCACAAGCTCTGAAGATAATACTTCATCATTGGTTCAATATTCACAAAAACAAAAAAACAGACACTTAACCAGTTTAACTTTCACTTGTGTTTTGCAAAAATAGCAGATCTACAATTTCACAATGATATTTGTGAGCTTTCTTTCTCTTCTACGTTACGAAAAAAAACTCAAATAAGTTAGAATATGGAGATAAGAGCCTTTTTAGCTGACAGCGACGATATGGAGATACAAGGTTTCTGCCCCGACAGACACTACAAACATCAGCAGTGTGACGAGGTGCCGAGCCATGCACGTTTGCCATTTGTCTGGCAGTGGTGTAAAGTACATTTACTCAAGTACTGTACTTACAGTAAGTAGAATTTTGCGTTTACATCTCAGAGGCAAATATTGTACTTTTACTCCACTACAATTACTTGAAAACTTTAGTTACTAGTTACTAGTACTAGTTACTTTGTAGATTATTATTATTACAAAACATACATAAACCACTTCAGCTGTTCAGCCATATGGAAATAGCCGATGACGCATTGTGAGCTTGTAGATCTGCTATTTTCAAAAGATTTTTATACATTGTGAAATGGGACAGTCTATAAGTACTTTCTACTTTTGGTACTTTAAGTACATTTTGATATGAATATCTTTTTACTTTTCATTTGGAATTCCGGATTTTACTTGTAATGGAGTATTTCGACATTGCAGCATTGATACTTTTACTTAAATAAAACATTTGAGTACTTTTCCCACCGCTGTCGTTTGGTCGCTGATGCAGCAGCATTCACCCTATAGTGGCGGCAAAGCTACAAAACAGCCAGGCGTAACCAGTTGGCCAGTCACTTGTTGAAGTGTTTTTCTAGACAGGCAGCCCCACTGCAGCGTAAATGATGAGGCTATAGGGTTAAATGCTGAAGCACAGGGAAGTGATTAACGGCAGGAGAGAGTTTTTCTTCCAATTACAGCAGGAATTGTGGGGGGAGAGAGTAAGCGAAGTGAAAATGGTGCAACAACAACATGTGGCCAGATCTGACCGAGGCTGGGGTTTTCCCACACATTACTGAGAGGAGTGAACAAAAAGTAAATGACTTAATCACAGACCGTAAAAATCCCCAAATAGTTGTCTGTCATTTCTCTAAATGCCAATACTGAAATCGACATGCAAATATGGGGCTAATTTAGCAAAATAATTCGCCAAATTCATCAACTTCTGGTTATGTTTTTTATTTTATTTTTTTGTCTTCTTTTTTTAAATGACAGACAATCACGGTAAACTTTGTGTAAAACATTTTGTGTCAATGTTTTACACATTGACACATCCTCCACCCATCCTCCACACATCCTCCACCTCCCCAGCAGGGCGGGGAGGAGGGTGATATTTGTCATTACACGTACTCTTAAGGGCTGGTGGCGGCAGCTGTCAGCGGGGAGTGTTGGGCGGGAGGACTAGGACAAAGGCCCTACGTCCTCCCGGTGGGGGCTCCTCACTGGCAGGTGAGCCAGTTACAACAGCAGTGACAACACAGACGTGTGTGGGGAGGAATTAATTGGCATAACGACTAAATTGGGGAGAAAAGGGGTAAAAGTAGAGGAAAGAATTGTTGCGTAGAATGACTTCATTGCTCCTCATTCGCCCACAGAACTGGTTCCGAGCGGCGGCCCCCACTCACACCGTCTCCTCCAGCAGCAAGAGCAAAGCCCCGGAGAGCGACGGGGGGATCAAAGCCGAGGTGCGGAACGGAGCCACCCCTGGCAAGAAGAGAGGCAGGAAGCCCAAAGAGCGCCCCCTGGCGGCCGATCCGGTCCCCGTCCCGGAAAAGACTCCCGACGGTGGCATCGCCCTGAACTCGACTCCTCCCACCACCACCACCACCCTCAGCCCCTCCTCCACCTCCCCAATGCAGACCCTCAGCACCACCCAGACCCACAACACCCACCAGAACCCAAGCCCCACGGACAGCAGTGGGAGCGGGGTCCTAAACAGACAGCACGTCACCTCCTCCCACGCCCCCAGACGGAGCAAACCCAAGAGGGTGCTGCCACCCCCCGAATAGAGCTCTGCTTTCACCTGTGAACCCGACCCCCCCCCCCCCCCCAACCCCAACAGCCCAGGAGTGGATGCTATCAATTCACATTTTCAAACCAGGATGGGTTTAAAAGATGTTACTAATAATGCCCATGAGGACGTTCGGCACAAGAGAAGAACGCGTCGTTCAACAACCTTGCAAAAGTACAAAACTCTTAGTTCACACTTAAAGATTGTGGTTTTAAATGGCCCTACAGTTACAATGTGTCTGTCTACTGGTATATATACAGTAACCATGTCCACGTGTAACGCTTTCGTTTTTTCCCCCTTCATTCCATTTAATTTCAGCATTTTTAATGGCACAACATTTCAGTTTCATGTAGTCATAAGCAGAAGTGAACCACTTCAGCCCTATTTAAAATAATAATAATAATCTAATTGCCACTCTACAAGCTCACTGAGCTTCTAGATCAGCTATTTCCGCCTATAATGAAAATAGGGATGCCAGAGTGGTTAATAGTATTATTATTTTTGTTTTTTTCGTTTAATAAGGATAGTGTTTTCTAATCTCAAGTAGTATTCTAAACTAAATTGAGTGTGAACAGGTCAGTATAGGTTCATGTTTGTGTTTGAGAGGTTTTTTAAAAGGATATTCTATTAGCATGGTGAGGTCCTTTTTTATTGATAATAGTGTTTTCACATTTTGTTTTTATCTCACGGATATACTGTACTATGTACATAAACGATATCTATATCTATATATCTATATAATCAAAGCAATGATGCCATCTATCACTTGTCATGGCCAACGTGTGAAATTGGATCATAAGCAATCTAAATTATGTGCTGTGCGAGCTAATAGTGCAATGTTGTATTGATCTACGTTTGTCAGTTTTATTTTACTCCCCTCCTTTTTGTTTTCATGCTTTATTTTTATTTTTGTACAACTGAATGTTTTGTAACACATTAATCAGTTGTTAATCATGTTCTGCTCTGCGTTGTTGCTCTGCGTGTGGTTTGATATCAAATGATTTTTGTTACTTTTGAAATGTAATTTCAACGCCTTTTCTTTTGAGATTATGACATAATCTCAACACATGAGTACAGTACGAAATCTGTCCGATTTGACAAACTTAATTAATTAACAAAAAGGCCACAGTTTTTATAGAGCAACTTAAGCAGAATATCCAGAAGAAGAAAAAAACAAGCGAGAGATCAAGCCAGTAAGCTAATAATAATAATAGGTTTGTGATATTGTTTCATTCAGCCACAGTAATACTAAATGTGACATTGTTTTAATAGATTTAATAGAACTTGAAGTATTCTTTCCAAGAAATAGGATTGATAAATGCGAAATGCTTGACAGAAAGTGGGGAGGCGTGTGGAGGAGATCTTGTTGCACCATTGCGGCACAATCAAATGAGATGCTACCATCTTAAGAAGCTCTATTTAGACTCCATTGCACGACGCATCGTTCAGCTTTCCTTTTTAGGCAAGCGACACCGGGCGTACGACAGGGCATAAATTCAGCACTAAAAGTGAGCCTCAAGGACCTAGCGAGGCTTTCACTAGAATCAAACAGCTGAGCAAACGAAATAATTAACCAGTCGTCTTTTGTACAAAGTCTGCGGACGACGGTGTTTTTATGAAACGGAAAGTCTTTGCAAAATGAATATTCAAGAAGTGATCGTCATGCTTAATGTTTGACTCCTGGGTCTCTAAAAGCTATTTACCTTTGCACTTTAACCCTTAACCCCCCCTTCCGGCTGCCCTCTTGTATTTTTGCACTCTAGGAGTATTTTAACCCTTACCGAGCCTCGCCGAAGTGAGACGTAGAAGCAGGATTATGTATGAATCCTAAAATAAACTACACAAACACTAAATTTGTAGTTCGATGGATAACGAGCAGCACGTTAAAACTCTTACTACACAGTAAAGTTGTGAGTACTGTAAAGCTGTAATCCGTAAAATATATTATGTCCTACTCAGGATTCACCTCGGGTCTCCCTCACGAGCGTCAAAATGTGTTTTGTCGACAGGGATATTATGCTTTGAGCTTCATGCAGGACCTATTGTCACCCAGTAGTGGCCCACTGTTGTAGTGACAGATTGGTTAAAATAACGCTTTGTTCACAAAAGAAAAGTTATGAATTTCAGCTTTCATTTAACTCTGACAGTGTGCAAATGACTGTACACTACTGTAAAGATTTTACTGTGTAGTTCTATGTGATTCAGCAGGAACAACATAATTTCTAACTCATGACACTAAAGCCATATCTGGTCCTGTTGAAAACAAGGCTGCTCAGTCACTGATAGAACATCCTCAGATTAAAAATAATAATAATGTTTAAAAATTATGAAATAAAAAAAGGTTATAAGGAATAAAATAGTCCAATTTTACAAGATTCTTTCATGTATGGAAAGACCTAATGTGTGCAATCAGAGAATAATAATATTTTCACTTTAACAACCTTTAAAAGTAGATACTTGAATCCACAAAGTTATATGAAATGATTTGAGCAAATGAAAGAACCATGAATATTTGATTTATATTTTAGTGTGTATATTATCCATAATGATGAATAACAATGACTTGCTTGCTGAAAAATGAAAGATCATAGATCTATTTTATATTCTCTTGTGTGTTATTACCCAGAGAGCAATCAGATAGCTTTGGGAGTGTATAAAAGTTTGTTGATGAGAGGATATTCTGATGAGATAACTTAAAAAGGCAAATTTATACTTTGTCGTATAACCATTTCAAAGATGATGTACTGTCAACCGATTCACTCGAAAAAAGTACGGAATTTTAACTGTTAAGCGGTGCCGTTCCACACACTCTTCAGTTGAATATATGCCACGTTTGTCGAGCAAAAGTATCAATTTGTCGACCAAGTGATACTTAACCACTTACAGTAAACCCTGTATACTTAGTTGACCCGGGTCCCCCTGGGCTAGTCTATACTAGGTCTGCTAGTAGTTCCCTCTACACCAAAGCTCTTCAGCGGAAGAAAACAAAATAAAAGCTGAAGCTCACAACGTGTATTGAAGGCTTTGAAGCGGCACATTGTGAGCTTTCCGAGGCGTTGTTGTGAGCGCCTCCGAGAGTAGAGATGCAAGGGTTCAAGTGGTTTTTTGAAGGGTGCTTTCCTCTCCACTACCTTACAGACTGCTGAAGAGACGTGACATCACTCAGTCAGTCCACTAGCTGGCAAGTCCAGTCATTCGACTTTTTGCACCAACAAAAACAATTGTCAATGCCATCGTTTTAAAATCAAAGGCTGATGTCAAAACTAAAGAGTGTTTGCAGGAAAGAATTTGAGTTTAAGATTCAACAAGGATGTCCCAGTGAATGTGCATTGTCCTTACACTTTTTTTGTTTTTAAAACTGTTTTAAAACAATTTGAATGGAATTCCTCCATTTTTCAATCAACCAATGGAGTGGAGTTCGGGTTGGAGGTGATGACTATGCACATGTCGGTTTTCTAGCAGGGGGGGGGGACTTTTGTTTCCTTCTGTCCAGGTTTGACTTGAAAGAGTTGTTCAGACCTACAGTATATACAGTGAAATCCTGATTCAACGGGCCCTTAGGGCAGTGGTTCCCAAAATGGTGATATTATTATTATTATTATTATTATTTTATTATTATTTATTTTTTGGGGGGCGTGATTAGTTTAATGTGCATCATTCTCAACAGTAAACAAACCAACATACAGTATAGGTGTATACAGGGTATCTGCATTTTAGAGGTATTTTAATACCTCTAAAATACCTCAAATGAAAAAACTATGTCAAAGGTAACCAACAAACTATACTATAAAAAAGAGATTGGCCAAATTGTCAAATATTACCTGAAAGAGGTGAAAATTGTTAAAATAGCCGAGCTTGTAGTTCGGCTATTTTCACAATATTTATCTGTAGAACCAAATCAAACTAAATTGAATGCCTCGACTCCTACAATTCCAAGTGCTTGTCAGAGTGAGGCGCCGAGTTCAAGTATGATTATTTTGGGGGGTCGTGGCCTGAAAAGCTTGAGAACCACTGCCTTAAAGGGATTCGTTTGGTTCCATTTGTAAACTCTTTAAGGGTCCATTTGGTCTCAAGAGTAAACACAATGAACGTTGCTGTGTAGTGACTGTGTGTATAAAGCGAGTTAGCACCTTTTTAATAATGATGACTGGATGTCAGGATGATTTGGTTATAATAACACTTTAATGGTTGAGTGTTCTTTGTTTTATACCGTGGCACAGAATCAACTCATTAGTCGCTTTGTTTCTTGTTTTCATGGATTTACGACCACATTTGACCATGTTTACCTAACAAGCTTTGGTGTTGCAATATGATAGTTTTAGCACTGCTTTTTAACCAGTGAGTATTTTCTATTTTATCACGCCCTTTATTATCTGTCTTCCTACTAGGATGTGGAGAAACGCACATATCCTGCGGTGTGAGGCTAGAACTGCAAACATTGTTTAGAAGAGAGTACAGTAACAGCAATACACACATATTTAGCTGTTTTCGTTGGCTTGCTGATATTTTGATATTGATAAGTGTATTCTCAAAATTGTATGGCTTTCTTTTTTTCTCCCCCACCCCCGTACCCACTAATACCACACACACACACACACACACACACACACACACACACACACACATACACACACACACACACACACACACACATACACACACACACACACACACACACACTCCTTGGCTTTTTGTTTTGCTTTGAAAAGGCTTTTACATATTATTAAATCTAAAACGAGTAAGAAATAGAAAAAAAAACATTTAAAACTTGTTTTGTAGTCCACAAAAAGAAAATCATTAAAAAAACATTGTAGGCCTAATGTGTTGGAATACACTGTTTGCTTTATCCAGTTTGATGCACATTAATTAATGAATTGACTGACAAACACATGGAGGACAGTCCTTTATATAATGATGATCTATATTCTATAAGGGACGACGATCGAGGCGTGAGTACAATGCAGTACAGTACGTGCGGTGTGTTGGTTTCTGTATTTTAGTGCACTTACTATCCCATGAAATAGGCTTGAATTAGGAGTGTTGTTGGAGCTTTCTAGTTAACCTGGAACTGTGTGTGGCGTGACTTTTTGTATCTGAGGGGATACTGCAGGCTGGAGTTGTCTTCCCTTTGTCAGCAATGTTATCCTCCCCCTACCCCCCCCCCCTCCCCGGCCCTCCCATCCTCCCTCCAAACTAAGGCTAATCTCTCCCCCCCTAGAAATCCTTCTTTAGAACCTTCAGAAGAGTGGCTCACTTTGTATGCCACCTACTGGTAAAAAGCAGGACATGTGCATCGACCTACATTGCCTGATGAAGCTATTATTGAGAGTTGTATGAGAGATGGTGGTGTTAGATTATAACTGGTATATGCAGTCAAATCTTTTAAGTGTTTGATGTAACCCAAGAGAGTGCACAAACATAACCAAATGAACGTGTGAGACGGGTCCATTCGGTTACATTTGTATTGTATGCTGGGTTACAAACGGATAAATTAACACTGAGGGTTTTTACTGTGCAGGTGAAATGAAACTAATAATGTTCCTATACCTTTGTATTGCAGGTGTCCATGATTTAAATTAGGCTGTATAGTACCTAACAAATGGAGGCATCACCTCCTCTGAGTCTGAACTGTTACAATTCCCCCCACCCCCACAAACTTGTTGTATTACCTGTGCATTATTATCCCTGAACTAATTAATAAAAATGTTGTTGACTAAGTTGCTGTTATTGTTTACTGCCATGTGTAGTACATGATGAAACACTTGAAGGATTTGTAAGTGATTTATTTTTATTTATTAATTTTAAGTAGGTCTACATTCTGATAGTAAGCATTGTTATGGCATGGTTATTCAGTAGGGTCTCCCCTTCTCTCGATCTCTTTAGTATACCCAAAAATACATCTTCACGTTGGGATACCAGTTTCATCGGTAACCGGAACGATCGTCCAAAAATGCACTTTCCCCTTTTTGTTCACAGACCGATTGCCCCCAGCGGTCCTTGTATTAATTTTACTGAGGTTAAAGTTATAGGAATAAAGTTACATTTAGGCATTAATGAGGTTAAGTTTAGGAATAAGGTTAGTAGGCATATAGTTTTTGTAGGAGCCATGAATTGGTTTATTGTTATGTTTACGTTTTGGTCAATGAAATGAATGGGCTGTCACTGGTGTTTAATGTGGATGATTGATTGACGGGCATAGGGGCGGACCTGGTTATCTTAACATCCCCTGTTCACCTGCTGGTGGTACAGTGAGAGAGAGGGGGTGTGTGGGATGCCGTACTTTTTGTTGACTGCTTTACACCGCTTTATTTTATTTACTTTATTTACGTTGATGCTGTGGTTACTTTGCTTTACGTTTGAGCACCTTTATGAGTTTTTTACACTGCTTTAATAAACCCCTAAAACACATTATTTGGACCCATTGAATTCCTTCTGCATTTTAATGAGGTTACGTACGGAATAAGGTTACAGTAGGTTAAGACATAGGCCTATCGTTTTATGAGGTTACGTTTAGGAATAAGGTTATGTACCAGGGTTACATTTAGGGATAAGGTTAGGTTTAAGCATAGTTTTACCGAGGTTACATTTAGGGATGAGGTGAGGTTTAGGCATATAGTTTTACAGAGGTTATTGAGGAATAAGGTGAGGTTTAGGCATAGTTTTACCGAGGTTGCATTTATGGATAAGGTGAGGTTTAGGCATATAGTTTTACAGAGGTTATTGAGGAATAAGGTGAGGTTTAGGCATAGTTTTACAGAGGTTACATTTAGGGATAAGGTGAGATTTAGGCATATAGTTTTACAGAGGTTATTGAGGTATAAGGTGAGGTTTAGGCATAGTTTTACAGAGGTTATTGAGGAATAAGGTGAGGTTTAGGCATAGTTTTACAGAGGTTATTGAGGAATAAGGTGAGGTTTAGGCATAGTTTTACAGAGGTTATTGAGGAATAAGGTGAGGTTTAGGCATAGTTTTACAGAGGTTACGTTTAGGAATACCTGCTGGTGAACGTTCAGAGGTGGCTGGATTTGACCCGGGGTGGGAGTGTTTTGGGGCGACCGTTCTTGTATCGGTTTCATCCAGTCAGGAGAGATGACTAATTCATACTAGGCCTAATCCAAGTGAAATTGGAATTGACAATGGGCAGACAGAAAATGTGGAATTGGAACACTGTTATGGTTCATGACGCTCGTACTTCACGAGCTTGACTGTCATGATTATTCATGACAGTCATGTTTCAGGGCTAGAACAAATTGAATCTGATAAATGGGTTCTCTCTCACCTGATTGGATGAAATTGGAGAAGGGGATCGAGACCCATTATTGGACAAACACTCAATGATTACTGTCAATATAGATTTAACATTGTTTTAACTAAACACTTTGTTTTTACCAAAACACATCACTTACAGCATAGCCTATATATAATGGTTAATAGTAAAATAATGTCACATTTTTACATGCTTAATTTGATCTGAACTCAGTTGGCACTGCAGGTTCTGTGTATATACTGTAGTGTATTGTGTAAATTGTTACTGTTTTTGCACACCTAAAGGTTACTTAAAGGTGCTCTAAGACCCCCAGTCAAATAATATAGGAAAGAGGCAAAAAAGGCGAGGTGTTGTGAGCTTGTAGATCTGCTATTTTCACAATTTAAACAAAAATGTAATTCCTCAACTCCTACAAATAGTACTTCATTGGGTCCCAAGTTCAAATATGATTATCTCAGGGGGTCACGGCCTGAAAAGGTTGAGAACCACGCTGCCATACAAAGAAAAAGTGTTTGGACACACCGACTTATTTGTGTATCCCAAAAGGTCAAATTAGCCTTTGTGATTTGGGGGATAACTATTTAGAACAGATAGGCCTGCATGTGCCACGGGGGTGCCAGAGGGGGCCTCCATACTACCTCCTCTAGGTACATAGGTGCCAGAGGGGGCCTCCATACTGCCTCCTCTAGGTACATAGGTGCCAGAGGGGGCCTCCATACTACCTCCTCTAGGTACATAGGCCTATTGATTTTTTGGAGCCGGCCTGCAGGCCTATAACAAATTGCAAACGTTTTTTCGTTAAAACATTAATGATCTATAGAGTATACGACATCTAATATTGCTATGGAGTGTTTATTCAGTAACATCTCTCCAGCTCTTTAATACACTTAAAACACATTTTCAGATATGTGGGACACCAATTTCAGGAAAGTGAACCACATTTATCAGCTTCAATCATATGGTAATTCAACTTTGACTGTTATTATGTTTTCCATCACTTCCAATTTCCAAAAAAAATAATTAAAAAAGGCATACAAAGATGGTAATTGGAACCCTATAAAATTTAAGCTTGTGCTCTCTCATGATGAAATTGCATGCATGGTATCCTGACCTGAAAATGAATTTCTGGAGACCCCTGTTACAATCACTCTAGCCATGCAGGATTAGGCCTACTGTAGGACTATATGGAGATATAATAAACACATTTTAAAATATCACTTACACAACATTAACATTTTCCACAATTTACACTAGGTTTACTTTGTGTTACTTCTCACTTCCCTTATAATATTAACTAGGCCTACTTGTAGAGCTATTATATTGTCTTATTATAGTAGGCCTACACCAGCTTGTTTTCAGTTTGTATTAGCACAGTCTGGTGGAGTCTGACTCTGACCACATGTGCATGTAACAAATAAAATAAACCTATTTAATAATCTTGAATTATAGCCTATATGCTAGTTTGTGTTTCACTGTGAGTGACATCATGAAATTGCATGCATTACAAATGGATACCTAGCCTATAATAGGCTAGGTCTCATATATTATTATATGAGACATTACATTATAATAGCAGAACGTCAGCGCACGTGGTGCCGGGCAGGCTCCGCCGCTCCATGCAGTGCCCGGCGCCCGCCCAAGCAAAAGATCCTTATATGATTACGAAGTGAACGCTACATGTTTTACAGATCGCAAAAAACAGGTGTGTGGTATTTTGGGACTTGTAGTCCGTGTTGGGGCCAGGGGTCATAAACCTTGTATCTCCATAATTAAACGTTTTCATGGATTTCCCCCCCTCCTAAATTAATGCCTTATTTACTTTGTCGTGTTAAATAAAATGCAGCATGTTGTGAACTATAGTAGATCTAATATTTTCTGGGAAAACGTCCCGTAAAAATAATACTGAATCAATGAGTTTTTATTATTTGTATTATTTGTTCAACTGTTTGGACTAAATAATAGTCTAAATGCAATTTAGATCCATTTGGAACATGTGTGGTTCTTTTCCCCATTCCCTCCAAACTTGCAAAGCAACGGTTTTGGAGACAGACATACAAGGTTTCCAACTTCCAGCGTTCGCTCCACAGACGAAACACGATCTTGAACTCCATATCCCATGGTGCATCGCGTCCCACGAGCCGTGCGGACAGCTGATTGTCAACAAGCAGGACCAGCAGCCGGAACAACAACAATGTCTGCCGTGCGTCGAGGAGGAAGCAGGCTCTCAAAGATGGAGCAGTGCGAGGCGGAGACTGAGAGACCTTCCACGGGATCGAACAGGTAAACGAGCGCTGCCTCGGCCAAGAGGGTTTAGCGGGGAGGTCAGAGCACTGCAGGAGGAGATGTTTAAATGGACGAGATGTTCAGATTGGCTGGTGTGAACTGTGAAGCATCTTTGTTGAAGTAGGCTACGACCTGTCGCGCACACAGCTAGTGTAGTGTGCTACTGCTGCTGCCTGCCATCGTGGTCATTGGTCTTTTTTCGGCAGCTGTACAGTACACCGTGGTACTGGTAGTACAGTGGTACGGCGGAGTTATAACTTATAAGGCAGGAAGTTAGGCCTACTACTATGTAATGTAACAACGTGTTCTATAATGTTATAAAACAGTGGTTATACAGACACTGTCTAGACGTTTTTGTTACATCGGTGTTTAAATAATGGACCTCATAATGGCCAGAGTGGCCATTATGAGGTCCATTATTTAAACTCCCTACTCCCGTAGTTATTAACGGGTTATTATAATTTACCCCTCAAGTCATGAGATGCTGCCATCATTTTGTCACGTTCCGTTGTCACTTAGATCTGGTCCATAGCTCTAATATGGGCATTAGGGGCAGGGCTATGGACCAGAGCTAGTTGTCACTTAGCTCTGGTCAGGGCTATGGACCAGAGCTAGTTGTCACTTAGCTCTGGTCCATATCTCTAATAAGGGCATTAGGGCTATGGATCAGAGCTAGTTGTCACTTAGCTCTGGTCAGGGCTATGGACCAGAGCTAGTTGTCACTTAGCTCTGGTCAGGGCTATGGACCAGAGCTAGTTGTCACTTAGCTCTGGTCAGGGCTATGGACCAGAGCTAGTGGTCACTTAGCTCTGGTCAGGGCTATGGACCAGAGCTAGTTGTCACTTAGCTCTGGTCAGGGCTATGGACCAGAGCTAGTTGTCACTTAGCTCTGGTCAGGGCTATGGACCAGAGCTAGTTGTCACTTAGCTCTGGTCAGGGCTATGGACCAGAGCTAGTTGTCACTTAGCTCTGGTCCATATCTCTAATAAGGGCATTAGGGCTATGGACCAGAGCTAGTTGTCACTTAGCTCTGGTCCATATCTCTAATAAGGGCATTAGGGCTATGGATCAGAGCTAGTTGTCACTTAGCTCTGGTCAGGGCTATGGATCAGAGCTAGTTGTCACTTAGCTCTGGTCAGGGCTATGGACCAGAGCTAGTTGTCACTCAGCTCTGGTCAGGGCTATGGACCAGAGCTAGTTGTCACTTAGCTCTGGTCAGGGCTATGGACCAGAGCTAGTTGTCACTCAGCTCTGGTCAGGGCTATGGACCAGAGCTAGTTGTCACTTAGCTCTGGTCAGGGCTATGGACCAGAGCTAGTTGTCACTTTACTCTAAAAGGAGAGGTTATGCTGCTTCGTGGTGACTGGAATAGACAGGATACTATGAATGACATTGGACTGTACAGTCTGATAGCTGCATGCTGCAGTGAGTCTGGTCTGACCGTCTGACTGTATTATTAGTGTCATTTGATTACCTTCTGAGAACTGTCTTGTCATCGGGACAAAACAAGCTAAACATGATGTAAGAAGAAATATAATACAAGTGACAAGTTATAATAAAGTTATAAAGTATATAAAGTATGCATTTACGTAGCCTATAGGCCTATACAAAAAAATAATTTACTTAACTCTATTAGGGTTTGGTTACATGTAAGTAACACTCTCAGAGTAATGTAACACTTGTGATTGTACAGTAAAAGAGAGAAAATAGATAATCTTTCCAGATATTTCAGATATTATTATATTATGTAACAGTAAAGTAAACATAACACATTATGGGGAAAGATGTGCTTACAGCCAGGACGATGATTGAAATTCTTTATGAATAAGCCCTTGAGATGTAGTCATAGAGGAAGAGGTCCTAAACACAACAATATACACACTTAGAAGTAGCACAAAAAACCCCCAAAACACTCAGACAAGCATAAAGAATAAGAGGGTTTAGCGGAGAGGTCAGAGCAGGAGGAGATGTTTAAATGGACGAGATGTTCAGATATTGGCTGGTGTGAACTGTGAAGCATCTTTGTTGAAGTAGGCTACGACCTGTCGCGCACACAGCTAGTGTAGTGTGCTGCTGCTGCTGCCTGCCATCGTGGTCATTGGTCTTTTTTCGGCAGCTTTACAGTACACCACCGTGGTACTCGTAGTACAGTGGTACGGAGGAGTTATACCTTATAAGGCAGGAAGTTAGGCCTACTACTATGTAATGTAACAACGTGTTCTATAATGTTATAAAACAGTGGTTATACAGACACTGTCTAGACGTTTTTGTTACATCGGTGTTTAAATAATGGACCTCATAATGGCCAGAGTGACCATTATGAGGTCCATTATTTAAACTCCCTAGTTATTAACGGGTTATTATAATTTACCCCTCAAGTCATGAGATGCTGTCATAACTTCATTTTGTCACGTTCCGTTGTCACTTAGCTCTGGTCCATAGCTCTAATATGGGCATTAGAGCTATGGTCCAAAGCTAGTTGTCACTTAGCTCTGGTCCATAGCTCTAATATGGGCATTAGAGCTATGGACCAGAGCTAGTTGTCACTTAGCTCTGGTCAGGGCTATGGGCCAGAGCTAGTTGTCACTTAGCTCTGGTCAGGGCTATGGACCAGAGCTAGTTGTCACTTAGCTCTGGTCAGGGCTATGGACCAGAGCTAGTTGTCACTTAGCTCTGGTCAGGGCTATGGACCAGAGCTAGTTGTCACTTAGCTCTGGTCAGGGCTATGGACCAGAGCTAGTGGTCACTTAGCTCTGGTCAGGGCTATGGACCAGAGCTAGTGGTCACTTAGCTCTGGTCAGGGCTATGGACCAGAGCTAGTTGTCACTTAGCTCTGGTCAGGGCTATGGACCAGAGCTAGTGGTCACTTAGCTCTGGTCAGGGCTATGGACCAGAGCTAGTTGTCACTTAGCTCTGGTCCATAGCTCTAATAAGGGCATTAGGGCTATGGACCAGAGCTAGTTGTCACTTAGCTCTGGTCAGGGCTATGGACCAGAGCTAGTGGTCACTTAGCTCTGGTCAGGGCTATGGACCAGAGCTAGTTGTCACTTAGCTCTGGTCAGGGCTATGGACCAGAGCTAGTGGTCACTTAGCTCTGGTCAGGGCTATGGACCAGAGCTAGTTGTCACTTAGCTCTGGTCCATAGCTCTAATAAGGGCATTAGGGCTATGGACCAGAGCTAGTGGTCACTTAGCTCTGGTCAGGGCTATGGACCAGAGCTAGTGGTCACTTAGCTCTGGTCAGGGCTATGGACCAGAGCTAGTGGTCACTTAGCTCTGGTCAGGGCTATGGACCAGAGCTAGTTGTCACTTAGCTCTGGTCAGGGCTATGGACCAGAGCTAGTTGTCACTTAGCTCTGGTCAGGGCTATGGACCAGAGCTAGTTGTCACTTAGCTCTGGTCAGGGCTATGGACCAGAGCTAGTTGTCACTTAGCTCTGGTCAGGGCTATGGACCAGAGCTAGTTGTCACTTAGCTCTGGTCAGGGCTATGGACCAGAGCTAGTGGTCACTTAGCTCTGGTCAGGGCTATGGACCAGAGCTAGTTGTCACTTAGCTCTGGTCAGGGCTATGGACCAGAGCTAGTTGTCACTTCACTCTAAAAGGAGAGGTTATGCTGCTTCGTGGTGACTGGAATAGACAGGATAATATGAATGACATTGTACTGTACAGTCTGATAGCTGCATGCTGCAGTGAGTCTGGTCTGACCGTCTGACTGTATTATTAGTGTCATTTGATTACCTTCTGAGAACTGTCTTGTCATCAGGACAAAACACTCAGACAAGCATAAAGAATAAATAATGCCTGGATCATTAATTCATAAATATCAATGTCATAAGCATTGGCCTACTGGTATACAGAATATTTAAAGTGCATTCGCATTTTAAAAGATGCTGAGAGTATCCTCTATTACTGTGTACTTTAATTATAGTGCAAATATTAATGTTATGGGGCTCCATTGCTCTGTCTCAGTACCCCTTGTCCTCTGGGTGCTCATCCCTGACTTAGCCACAAGATGGCGCCGCTACACCGGGACATAATAATGTATTGAGACTTGTCATTATTATAACAACTTCACGCAGCAATTACAGACAATTAAGACAATGAAAATGTGTAAGACATTATAATGATAGATAGATAGATAGATAGATAGATAGATAGATAGATAGATAGATAGAAGTTGTAAGACATCTTTTATAAATTGTGGAGAGCACTTAGGTTGGATGGGTGAACACAGATGTACAGGTGCAGGGGTCAGTGGCGTATCCAGGAATTACGTTTTGGGCAGGCAAGATGTGTTAATTGTCGTCTCCCCGCGCACAATCGTAGCACTAAAGGTTTTCAAAGAGATATATCTGACAGACGAGTAGGATACAGAGGCTGAAAGGCATGCATTTACATTCCAATGGGTGATTGAGGGTTGCGCTCTACCGCAACGGCCAATCAGCTGTCCATTAATAGTTCTCAGGTCTTGTTTTTGTCCTCTTTTTTTCTCATTGTATGGATTTTGGCCAGGCCAGAAATGGATTTGGACAGGCCTGCCCTCGCCTTATTGTAGATACGCCTCTGGCAGGGGTACATGATTCTACTGTACAGTGTACACCGCATTATGTAACAGTGTTTATATACTGTACAGTGTACATAGTAAGGGTAAGGCATTGACATTTGGGTCATGTCCACAACACCTGTTGGTTATGGCTCTGTCTGAAACAGTATCTCTAGACATAAAATGTGTGCCATCAACAAGTTTCATTCTATATTCTTCAGGGAGTGATTAATTCGCTTTACTTTAGAGCGGTGGGTCCAGGGTCCAGGCTAAGTTTGTTAATACAGCATCACAATAATTTTACTACATTTGTTAATACAGCATCACAATCATTTTACTACATTTGTTAATACAGCATCACAATCATTTTACTAAATTTGTTAATACAGCATCACAATCATTTTACTAAATTTGTTAATACAGCATCACAATAATTTGTCTAAATTTGTTAATACAGCATCACGATCATTTTACTAAATTTGTTAATACAGCATCACAATCATTTAACTCACATTGACTTTAACCATTTAAACGTTGGCTATCCAAAAGTAGCTGACATACAAGCTCATACATCTGCTATTTTTTATAATCTTTTAGCATAAATATTCTCTTCTGGGTGTCTCATTTTCATATGTGGCATCTGTGACCAAATATATCATTTATGATATATATATGAAAAAGTTTGAAAACCAATGGTTTAGAAAGAAGTGATTTAGGCGCGGTTGATGTTTAAATGTGACAGCCATGCAATAGTTGTGTACATGTTTGTGTAATTGAATTAACATTTTCTTTGTTTGTTTGGGAGGGAAACCTTGCATGTCCAAGACCGTTACTCTACAGGAAATGAACATGTTGTGAGCTGGCAGATAGGCTAATTTAACTACTTGTGTGCAACACTGTGTGTTGTATTGTACGACAACGTAGCGGGCATTGATTAAATTAAATACATAGATACAAGTTTTATGCCCAACAGCAACGATATTCAAGAACACATTTCGTATGTACAGGAAGTTCTCCATAGGCCTTTGGGCTTCTAAACGGCTCCTATTTCCTTCTGCCTTTTTATGTGCTAAAACACATGAATAAATAAAAAACTCAAACTCAATATGGAACTGTATAGGCGTACAGTAGAGTTGAGAAAGCAGTACATTGTAAATACATTGTTAATGGTTGCATAAATCTCTTTAGCATTGTTACACCAACATGGGATTTAAACCCTGGAGGGAGTGCGTCTCTCTCTGTCTGTTGCTATAGAGAGCGATGTAGCAGAACCACTACTGGCATAGCAACCAGCTCAGGGAATTGTTTAGACTTTCCTTTTCTTTTTTCTTTTCTACAGCTGTCTCTGAATCCACGTTAACGCACAGAAAAACTGTGCTATCTATTACAGCTACTGTACATACAGTATATAACTGGCCCTACATACAAACAGTGGGTCGGGAGTCGGGACCCATTTGTGGGTCACAGATATTTTTGTATGGGTCGCGAGTTTCCGTTGCGTTTCCTTTGATCCTTATTATTATTTCAAAAGATTTTCAGAAATGAAAAATAAATTTCAAGCACCCCCCCATAATAGAGAAATGCTAGGATTCAAGACTGAATGATCTGATCTCTGAGAATGATGTTTGTCTGTCTGTACAAGTTCTGAACACAAGGTGTGTGTGTGACTGTGTGTGTGTGCATGTGCGTGTGTGCGTGTGCGCATGTGCATGGTGCAGCTGTGCATGCGTCTCACACCCACAGTCAGCTGACAGGGTGTTGGAGCAGTAGTGTAGTGTTGGGTTTCATGGTGTTGTTGATGTCATCATGCTCTGCTGTGTGTTGTTGGGCGGTAGGGATATGTCACACATACATATCAATATGTGTGTGTGTGGGGCGGGGGGGTCGGGGGGCTGTGTAGCGGTGTGTGAGTACATGTGTTTCCTGCCATTCTGAATGATGCCTTATTACAGCAACACATTGCAATGCATCATTGGTACTTCTTGGTCAAGAGACCTCTGTCCGTCTCGTCTGGAACCCCGTTTTCTCTTCAGTGGATTGACCTGAACTTGCACACAGACATTGACCATTGTTCGGTGTATGGGGAGAGTGACGAAGCCACAATTTAAACTTTTACATTAAATTGAAGCTGTTTTAGCTAGGTTTTTTATGAACGTTCCTCGCAGACAATGGGATCTGTAGTCCCATATGGACGGTGGGTGGAAATGATGGGGATTTTGTTCTTTTTTACATGTTTCACATTTATTTTGTCCTTGCTCTCCCTCTCTCTGTCCATCCCTTTTTTCCTTTCTGAAAACTACAAACCATGGTTGCACAAAACTAATTTCACTCACGCCTGTAAACATGATGAGACAAGGAAGTTGATTCTGAATGATTCTGGGCATTTTTATTAATTATGTTTATTAAAGGATTCCCATTTGAGACACATGAATGAGCCAATTACAGACTGAAGATAGATGTCTTTGGACGGAGCATTCCAGAGTGCTATTGACCTATATAACAGTGTTACCTCTGTTTCTCTCTCTTTCTTGGCCTCACAGCGTGAAGCCACAGACCAACCTACAGACTATTCCTCTGTCGATCTGCTTCTCTGTTCAACTGTCTTGATTGGCTGAAATTTTCATTGACAAATTAAGAATACAATACGTACATACATATACAGTCAACAACATACAGTATATTTTTCACATATCTGTCCAGGAAACAGTAAGAAGAGTACAGACAGACAGACAGACAGACAGACAGACAGACAAATACTGATTAGGGCAGGGGTTTTCAACAGGTGGTCTGTGGACCACTGGTGGTCTGAGGAAGTATTGCATGTGGTCCCTAACCATTCATGTAGGATTTGTTGATTTTTAAAGATGGAGTGCCATGATTCTTTTCCAAACCCCTGGATTAGGGAATCACCTGGCCCAGGTGTTCCAAATGTAGTCCACAGTTCCCTGTCCCAACCAGTAGCTACTGAAGGACGGGACAGTCGGGACACCCTGGCCTGGCAGGTAGAGAGGGAGGGGCAGAGGTAATGACAACAATTATAATGAATATCGTTTGTCGGTCAGAAACCTCTTCTCTCCATATTAAAAAAAACAAAACGTAAATTGACGCCCTACTTGATAAGGCTGTCCCCGTGTGTTTAGACTGATAGGTTATTGGTTTACCTATGATCCTAGATTTCCTGAGGCAGTGAGGCACTACACTGTATGCATTTGATGTGTTTGTTTACCTTGCTTACTGTAAATCGCTCTGGATTAAGAGCCTCTGCCAAATGCCTGGATAGTAAATAGTATAAACGTGAGATGGGGACAGGTCAGAGAGTCAGTAGTTCTGTTCTGTGGATAGTAAATAGTATAAACGTGAGATGGGGACAGGTCTGGATAGTAAATTGTATAAACGTGAGATGGGGACAGGTCAGAGAGTCAGTAGTTCTGTTCTGTGTATAAACGTGAGATGGGGACAGGTCAGAGAGTCACTAGTTCTGTTCTGTGACCAGGTCAGTCAGAGGTGAGCTCCTCTGCTTTGCACACCAGAATCAAGTTATCTTTAATCTTGTTTGACTTGATCTATCACTAGGCCTGTCACAACTAATACATAACCGCCTGATGATCGCAATCATTTGAGATAATTGCAGTAATGTTTTTGCCTCATTGTCATAATCATCAGATCAGATCAGCCTTTAGGGATATTCTGTTTGTCTGTTCAACAACAACAATATATGGTCTATGTCTATGCCAGGTGGAAACTTCTTAGGGTTATATAGTGTTATAGCCGTTTTATGCCAATTTGTGTCCCAATTTGTATATATTTAAAAAAATAGGCCATGTTCTTGATCAAAAAGTACTCATTATGCACAATGTCCCATTTGACAAGTTTAAAAAAAATCTTTTGAAAATAGAAGGTACAAGCTCGACCCATGGGCCATGCCACATATTTGGGTCTGATGCCCATCCTGATTTTGGAGATGCCTAGAATCTAGATCACTGATTACTGATGTTTTGACAAATCAGATCTGCTATTTTTGGACAGAGTGCATACGTTGGTTAGACATACTAACAGTCCTACAGGCATTAGTCTGACAACACTGTTGCTCCTAACATGTGCGGCAGGTTAAAACGAACCCGTGGCTCCCGACATGCGTGGCAGGTTAAAACTAACCTGTGGCTCCCGACATGCGTGGCAGGTTAAAACTAACCCGTGGCTCCCGACATGCGTGGCAGGTTAAAACTATCCTGTGGCTCCCGACATGCGTGGCAGGTTAAGACTAACCTGTGGCTCCCGACATGCGTGGCAGGTTAAAACTCCCGTGGCTCCCGACATGCGTGGCAGGTTAAAACTAACCCGTGGCTTCCGACATGCGTGGCAGGTTAGACTGGTAGTACGTCGGACCAAACAGATGCACCCATTTTGGGCATGTGGTGCATTTTGAATTTTTTATGCAACATTGCAGCAGTCTGAATTACACCTAAACTGTGACATGTCGAGTTTGGTCAAAAGTTAGGAGAATGGGGTCCAGGTCAACATTTTAGCCATTGTTCGTTAACACATTTCAAGTTGCAAGTTGCAATACGGTAAAATATACAAATTATCTGAAAGTGATCGATGTGACTGTAAAAGTGTCTGCTTGGTAGAACAACATGTTTTACTATCGGTCATTATTCATGTCCTATCTTGCCTACCTCTGTATCAGTGTGACTCACATACCTTCAAGTCACGTAATGACACTTGCATAATCACCTGACAGTCAGACCTATTAACCTATCGCTTGGATGAAATGAACAGAAATGCCACAATTACCATCATTATTTCCATCGTCATTTTCCATGCCCTTTATAAACCACTTTCAACCTGGTGAATTATGAAAGAAAAGAAAACAAGAAATGATCACATAGTGATATTTGTCAGGTGAAAGAAGCGCTGTCTCCATTGTGTTCTTGTCTCTGTTGTATTCTCCCCCCACTCCCCCATATTATTATTAGTATTAGTATTAGTATTATTATTAGTAGTAGTACTAGTAGTATTATTAGTATTATTATTATTTTAGTAACGTGTATGTTTGTGTGTCACAACCTCGCAGCCGTTGTTTGCGTTCGTTTCCACGACGTTCTGTTCGTGGTTCAATGACTGTTTTGTTGTGGCTTTGCTGCTGTCCGTCCTTGCAGTTTAGCGCATAACATTAGCTGCTGTTGTGTTAGAGAGGCAACCTGCGCTTGACTGTTCATGCCGTTGTTTGCTGAGCCAATCAGGACTAGTCCCGACTAGGAGCCATAGTCGTCATTAAATTTGAGTAACGGCCAAGCTACACCAGGCTTTTCTCGCGCGTTTACCCTAAACGTGCGGCCCGCTCCGCCGCGCGTGCGTTTTTTAAAAATAGGACTGCACCTAAATTCAACGCACACGTTTAGGGTAAACGCCCGCGTTTTGTGCGAGAAAAGCCTGGTGTAGCTTGGCCGTAAGACATAGGTCAGGCTTCACCTTGACAAAAAGAATAGAAAACAAACAAAAAACATGTGTGAGCTTGTAAATCAGCTAATTTGAAAAAGTATAACATTATAAATGATGTTGCCTCTGTTGGCCATAGTACATTATTTATTTTGATTGGTACCGGCCATTATTAGCCACATATTTGTCCTGTATATTTCAGTAATTGGCTTTATACAGTATATTGTTGCTGTCAGGCAGAAACCTCTTATCTCCATATTATTCTAACTTTTTGTGTTTTTTCCGTAAATAAATGCCCTACTTGATCATACTCATCATCATCATCATCCTCATCATCATCATCATCATCATCATGGCAGAGTCAAAAGCGATTATCTGTCCTACTCATCCATTCATTTGCTTTCCTTTTGCGCTAGCTGAACTAGCTGAACTCTCCATCTGTTTTCCTGCTGGTGACTGTGGAGTCCAATATGTGAATAGAAGAGCCAGGGGCAGTTTGGGCACAGCAGCGTATAGCGTCACACAACAGCATCAAAAGTAACAGATCCACAATCGCTTGTAGATCATCTGCTACTTTTGCTATTTTTCTGAATCCTGAGTTTTGGACAGACGAGGTTGTCACCCGACAGAGACGATATTAAACTTGGATGACCAGGGTCCCCCAGGGCCTCTACCCGTGGTCCAGGGTCCCCCAGGGCCTCCACCTGGATGACCAGGGTCCCCCAGGGCCTCTACCCGTGGTCCAGGGTCCCCCAGGGCCTCCACCTGGATGACCAGGGTCCCCCAGGGCCTCCACCCTTGGTCCACACCTTTCCCGTCCCACTGAAAATAGATGATCTATTCTACAAGCTCAAAACTCATTTTCCCAAAAGGACATGCATGCATGTATTACTATTTAATTCGGTCTGACCAGAAGCAGGGATAAAACATAATATGATTTATTTAAAGACGTTTACGCCGCGGACAAAACCAACTCTTGTCGTGACAAATCATGACAACAAACACAATTTTTTGCTAATGTTCATCGGCAGTGCAAGTGGCAGGTTTTCCAGTTTGACACATGGCAGCAGAATTGTTACAGCTGGCACTAAAGCACTAAGAGAGGGCTAATACATTAGTCGAACATACACATCAGTGGAATGTTGCTGGCAGTAGCCAAGAACGCCACACCCACAGTGACTCGGCACTACCGAGTCAATATTTCATTAGCACACCAACATAGCTGCTTACTCACTACAACTTCCTCAAACTAGACTAGAGGTCCTAAAAAGTGATGTTGAATTTCGGTATAGCCTACGGTTGTATAGTAGCAGTAAACACTGCAGTAAAGCCCTGTTGGAAATTTCGGCTATAAAATCTTGACAAATCGTCTCTTAAGCGGGGGTCTGGGCTGGGCCAAATACATATAAATTGATTCCTTGACGTGAAAACGTTTGAGAACCACTGATCTAGTAAGTCCAAGTGCTGTCGTTGGTACTTGGTAGTGGCTCCTATCCTATGCTCCGTGACTGATGTCTCCATCTCCATTAACGTATTGCATGGTGAAACAAATCACATTTATTGTCTCCACCAGGCCGAAGGCATGGGGAGACAACTCCGTCCGTCTGTGTGTGTGTGTGTGTGTGTGTGTGTGTGTGTGTGTGTGTGTGTGTGTGTGTGTGTGTGTGTGTGTGTGTGTGTGTGTGTGTGTGTGTGTGTGTGTGTGTGTGTGTGTGTGTGTGTGTGTGTGTGTGTGTGTGTGTGTGTGTGTGTGTGTGTGTGTGCCAACGATGAACCTCTGCCCCAAAACTTCCAGAACGGCCTGTTATAGTGCCACCAGGAGGAGGCCAACTTTTGTAAAACACATTTTTTTATATTATATTTTGTCCTAAAATCCCGCAAATTGTTACACAGTATCTCTATAGTCATGTGCTCAAGACAGATCTGCCCGATATTTCATATTCCATCCTGATTGGCTAACATTGGCTTTTAAAGTTTGCAGGATTGGCCAGTTTTGAACAAAAAGCCTCAAAGCATGAACGCAGCGTGCAAATGTATGTGAAATCTTTCACAGACGTTCCTACTAGGCTGAGGAATATATCCCACCCTTTTCACATTGGCCTGTTATAGCGCCACCAACAGGTGGACTTTTGCAAAACACATTTTGTTTTCAACAAAATGCCTCAAATCATCCAATTGCCATCCAAGGCGTAAGAAGAAATGGCACCAGCGCCACCAGGAGGCCACAACCTGACCTGCCCTGTTGGAGACCTGTGACCCGAGGGGCACTTTTTCTAGTTTTTTTTTTTATTCTAGCCCTTTTTTCTCTCCACAATTTAGTCGTTATGTCAATTGATTCATTCCCACATTTCTGTGTTGTCACAGCTGTTGTATCTTACTGGCTCACCTGCCAGTGAGGAGCCCCCACTGGGAGGATGTGGCACCTCCGTCACTACTCCTCCCACCCCCAACACTCCCTGCTGAACACTAGGAGCAGTGAAAGTATATTTACAGAAAAACAGTGGGGGTCATTTCTTCTCCAGTTGTAAAATTGCAGACAGGTGCTCTTTAATGACATTTTTGAATTTGGCATTTCTCTCAAAAATAATCACATGACATCACACCTACCTAACTATACCTACATACCTACCAACTCACTCACTCTGATTTTCTCCCTGTCTCTGTGTGTGAGCTGTTTTCTTCATCACCTCCAGTAAAATATTGTGACAGTGACTGTCAGAGACAGATGACACGCAGCTGTGTGTGTGTGTGTGTGTGTGTGTGTGTGTGTGTGTGTGTGTGTGTGTGTGTGTGTGTGTGTGTGTGTGTGTGTGTGTGTGTGTGTGTGTGTGTGTGTGTGTGTGTGTGTGTGTGTGTGTGTGTGTGTGTGTGTTGTCAGAGTTGCCATGTCTGTTTATTATAAGTGACTTTGGGCTGGTTGCAAACATTGGAAGTTGTAGGTAACGTTTTTTTGTTTTACTTGTTTCTAAAGTGTAGTTATTTATTTGTGTCTTGTTTTCTAAATGTTGGTTAAATCAGTGGATCTCAAACATTTTCATGTCCAGGACCCACCTAAATTAATATTGCCTATTTCATTCCATGCACTCGCATCCGAAAATATCTCAATCTTGTGCCAAGGAACCCCCATACAAGATTTGTATTTGTTTCAAAAATATTCTGCATATTTCACCTTATTCCAAGATTGGCAACTCGTTAAGCTTGTAATAAGCAGATTGCTTATTTTCTAATATTGTGTGTGTGTGTGTGTGTGTGTGTGTGTGTGTGTGTGTGTGTGTGTGTGTGTGTGTGTGTGTGTGTGTGTGTGTGTGTGTGTGTGTGTGTGTGTGTGTGTGTGTGTGTGTGTGTGTGTGTGTGTGTGTGTGTGTGTGTGTGTGTGTGTGCGCGTGTGCGTGTGCGTGTGTGGTCATATCATGCCAGCAGAGAGGGGAGGTCTGGCTTTAACCTGCTGCTATTAATACAGTGTAACGAACATAATCTGGAGGATAGGTTATCCTCTTACGTTTTGTTGGGCTGCATGGCACGGACAGGGGGGCGGGGCTCCACGTCAGGAGCAGAAAGAGGAGGGAAAAAGCACTTTCATTTCTAATGCGCTCTCTGTCTCTGTCTGTCTCTGTCTCTCTCTCTCTCTCTGTCTGCATAGCTCTCTGTTTCCAGAACACTGAATGGAGTAAATAGAAAGCAAAACAGATGTTTCAAGCATAGTTTCGTTTCTCTCCCCAGTCCTGCCTCTCTGTATTTACTGCAGCTACCTCCTTCTTTCTTCTCTTTTTCTCCCTATCGCTCTGTGGTGGATGTGTCTCACCAGAGGCTAGTAGTGGCACTAAGTGTTGACTTGTTGTTCTGAGTTTGTGTGCGTGAGAGTACAGTATACGTATGAGTGTGTGTGTGTATACGTCAGTGTTGTGTGTATGTGTGTGTGCTCATGGTTTTTCCCTCCCTCGCTGACGGTAAAGACCCAGTTTAACGTTTAAAACAAAAACATATTAAGTAGTAGAGCTCCCGCAGTAGTGGAAGCCTGCCTGCTGTTTTTGCAGTATGAACTCACTTTCCACGGGAGCTAGGATATCTGGCTGCTGGACCCTAAGACAGGACAGGTAAGTGCACTGGAGTTTATTCTTTGTTTCCCTCACTTTCTGCTGCCTTTTCTTCAAATGTTGTTCTTGTTCTTTTATTGTTTGTTCAGTTGTTTGGTTGGTTATAGCTCCAGGTGAGCTGCCTGCCTGCATGCATATGCCAGAGTTAGTTTACTAGCGCTTCTGCATGCTGGGGCCACTCCCCTGTTGTTGTGAGAAGTCACCCAGGGGTCCATTCCCTGGCTGTCAGCTGTCACTGTGTAATGGCTGGAGGGACTACGAGCTACTGCACTTTAGGCTTAACTGCTTAAACCTCACTTATACTTTAGTTATGTGCTTGTGCTGGTGTCGTGCTTGGTGAATAGCAGATCTACAAGCTTGCAGCGCATCACCTTCGTGACACCTTGTGAACTTGTAGATATTTACGGCATGCCAACATGTTCAGACCCTCTGCGCTGGCTGTACACACTGCAACTGTACTTGGTTCTGCTGCTCTTGTTTTCCTAGCAGATAGATGTTGCAACGCATTGTGAGCTTGTGTTGTGAAAATGATGTGTTTTAAAGTGTCAAGAAAGTAGGCAGCTATTATTAATTAGCCTTTGACCCGTTCAATCCGGGAAAGCAGCTGTGTCATTTTAGATTTAGCTATAAGCTATAGTGTATAGTATACAGTATACATTTTTCAGAAAAAGATAATCATGCAACTGCGTATTGACTGGCGTTCTATTTATTTGTATTTGTATTCTGTCCTAAGCGGGATCTCTTTTTCTGTACCTCTCCAGTGTCCAGTGTCCTGTGTAATTGCTGTAATTCCATGACAACAGGATTCCAAACACAATTGTGTTGTGTTGTGTTGTGTTGTGTTGTGTTGTGTTGTGTTGTGTTGTGTTGTGTTGAGTTGAGTTGAGTTGAGTTGAGTTGCGTTGCGTTGAGTTGTAGTCCAGTGTGGCAAGTAAGAATGGAGCCATGGAGGTCATGTCAGTTAACACATATGTGCCGGATTGTCAGTGAGTTGTTGTTTTTGTACAAAACTAGAAGCTCGACCCGCCTGCACAAAACTACAGCCTGCACTGCAGCACCAACAGTGTGTGTGTGTGTGTGTGTGTGTGTGTGTGTGTGTGTGTGTGTGTGTGTGTGTGTGTGTGTGTGTGTGTGTGTGTGTGTGTGTGTGTGTGTGTGTGTGTGTGTGTGTGTGTGTGGTGACACCCACCGTCTTGTTTACTGTTTACTATTATTATCGACTGGCCGCTGCAGGAGAGGCACAGATGGATTCCTGCATCTGTCTCTCCTAAAAGAAGCTTCTCACTGTTTATGCTGTTGGTTCTTAATGCTTAATTGATATATACCCCCACCACTGTACACTGGTGTGAAAATAAGCTTGTGAGCTTGTAGATCACAACCATACTATAAATCATGCTTTTAGGTTCCCAGATTTGTGTTCCTGTCACACGCTCGGGTCATGAGGCTTTTGCTTTTTACAGGTTTTTTTTACGAGGGGGAAGAAGTAATGTGAAGTTCTGTAATCATGGGACAGTGAGGTCAAGGCTCAATATACGCCAAACTAGGCTAATCTTTTATGGCACCCTGGTTTGGTTTTTAACTGATAACCCCATTCTGTACTGTACCTTGCACTGCACGGCATGCATGCACTGTTGCCACATTTTGTGAGAGAAATAAGCAACCATGTCTATGAAAACTAGCCCATAAGAAGCGACTATATATAGGTCACATGAGCACTTTAAACCTATAACAGCTATTTGAAAAAAAAGCTCACAACGTGCATTGGGAGCTTGTACTGTACATCTGCTATTTTCTAAAGAGTTCTTGAAATAAAATGTTAAATATTTGGAATATTTTGGATTTTAGCAACACACATCTGGTGCAGTTATTTCAGATGGGGGTTAAGGAGGGACTCATTTGGCGGTCCATGATGACATGTCGATGAAAATGTTTGAGAACCACTGGTTTAAACAACATCAGGGTAAAAAAGCCCAAATAAGCATCTACATTTCACAAGTTCTGCAACCCGCCAACTACCAATATTTACAAGCTACTTTACAGTAAAACAAGCCCAAAAGTTGCTTCTAATAAGCGGACATGGCAGCACTGCATGCATGCACCAGTGCACTACAGCAGGGGTTCTCAACCCGTGGGTCGCGGCCCCTAGGGGGGGGGGGGGTCGCCAAATTATTTTGGGGGGTCCCCAAAATAATAATATTTGTTTTGCAACTGAATGGCTATAAAATAGAAATGAAGAGTTTACATAGAACACATAGTACATACATAAACTTTCCTTAATGATTATATCCGGTTTCAGTATTCATTTATTATATATTTTCTCTATTGAGGTTATTTTTGCAGTCAGTTTGTATTGGGGGGGGGGGGGGGGGGGGGGGGTGCGGGGGTCGTGAGACATGGCCAAAGCATTTCCGGGGGTCCCCAGCCAAAAAGGTTGAGAACCCCTGCACTACTGTATGTGTGGCCCCCTGTGTCACCACCCAATCACTGGCTGTGTTCTAACTTCTAGCACAGGTGAGCTGTAAGGAGATAAGATAACTCTCTCTCTCCCCCCCTCCCTCCCTCCCCCCCCTCCCTCTTGCTCATTCTCTCTGCTGTCTGTCTAACGGTTACCTTTGACCCCTGAGAGATAACTCCAGTATTGGTGGGTGGTGGTGTTCAAAAATCTGCTCTGGAACACAACCCTGTTTAGTTGTAAAAAGACAGTGAAAGTAGGTGAGGGCTGGTTGTTGATTCACAGACAGACAGACAGACAGACAGGCAGGCAGGCAGGCAGGCAGGCAGGCAGGCAGACAGACAGACAGACAGACAGACAGACAGACAGACAGACAGACAGACAGACAGACAGACAGACAGACAGACAGACAGACAGACAGACAGACAGACAGACAGACAGACAGACAGACAGACAGACAGACAGACAGACAGACCATTCAATGTTTTCCACATGGCGTCTGGATTTCTGCAGAGCTCAATGGGCGAGCAGTGCACACCTCGGTCTCCCGGATACTGCAGTAGGTGGTGTTGTTAGCAACTGTTACCTGGGTTCAGATAAACATTTACACATTGCACTTCTTTGTGTTTTTGCGTACGTAATAATGAGACATTTTTAAATGTGGATCTGCTACTTTTGATGCTTTTATGTGACGCTGTAGTATGATCAAGTAGGGCGTTATTTACACAAAAAAAGGTTAAAATACAGAGATAAGAGGTTTCTGCCCGACAGCAACATAATATTTAAGTGTGATGTATAGGTTACCACTGCGTCTAAGGCCTAATCAGTTTCAAACCTGGTGTCCCTATTTTGAGCATGATGCCAAAAACTTTTCGAACTTTTCAGCCAGTGTTGTCAGCTATTTTTGCTATTTGTTGTACGATGAAAGAGTGTGACTGTGATTGCATCAGCACTGTCTAAGGGAGTAGTTCTCCTTTATTCAGTGGGAGCGATTCTGAAAGTGGGGGTCCCCAAATTATTTGAGTGATTATAATGCATTATAGACCCGACCTTTAAGTAAAGTGTTACCGGATAGGTGGTTAAATGGTCATGGGACAGTCAAGTTGGCTGGCCTGGGGGAAAGTACTGGAAACTCAGCAAATGGGACAGAAGAAATGTTGACTTGAGTGATTGTTGTTTGGTGAAAAACTGTCTGGCTGCCTGGCTGGTCTGGTCTTTGGCTGGACAAACTGCATCTTGCATCAAACTCTGTTCAAAGAGGAAGCCTGTGGTCAGCGTTAATTTGCCAATTTTGCTGTCTCACATCAGAACCTGACACTTATGACACTGTTTTGGTTCCGCCAGCTGTTTTCTGATACTGTAAACTGTGAAAGTGTCAAGTCATGAATGGCAGAGTTAACTTGTTGTCAAAGCTCTGAGTTATTTTTTAATCAAATCTCTCACTCTCTTCTGTGGGAGACAGCTGGCCTGTTCCCATACATGGAAGAGGGCCTGTTTTGAATGGGCTAGTTTGTTATTTGCATGTACTCTCCAACGACACTGGACCGTGGAAGTTAAGTACAGTGTGCACTGTTTCTAAGCAGAGTTGTATTATTTAAGTTTATTATTGTTAACTGAAATAGTTATTAAAAATAACTTACATGGTCAGTTTGCAGTAGAGATTCGTGGGATTGGACACTTCTTTCTCTTCTGCTCAGTGGAATGTTCTTGTGCATTAAAAGCAAGTCTGCACATGCAGCCATTACACTTATCTGTGTAGGCAAAGCTCACCTCATGATAGTTTGTATAGGGGTGCAGCATCAAAGTTTTATGACACAATCTTAATTTGGGTGTGACGCTGTGGATGATGACCAAGTAGAGGATGTCAGCATTCTGTATGAAAACATGTTGAGTTCATGACACAATCACACCCGTGTGAACTGAGCGGTGCAGGCTGCTCAACAAGACCACTGGCTGGCTGCAGTATAGTTATAGTGCTGAGTGCTCACTGCTCAACAGTGCCGCTTTAGGTCACCCAGTGGTATTGCAGGTGTTCGTACACACACACACACACACACACACACACACACACACACACACACACACAC
Source organism: Electrona antarctica (assembly GCF_951216825.1). NCBI lineage: Eukaryota > Metazoa > Chordata > Actinopteri > Myctophiformes > Myctophidae > Electrona > Electrona antarctica. The sequence goes on from NC_136807.1 coordinate 28,172,219, forward strand.
ACACACACACACACACACACACACGGCCAGTCATTGGAGCGGTTAGGTTAGTTACCGCTCAAAAAGAGGAAATGTCATTATGAAGACCTTTAAATCCCAACAAAACATTCCAGTTGATGTTCTTCTGTGTGCTTCCTGTTTTCCAGCGGAGGCGGCGAGGCGGAATCACTGGACAGGCTCCTCCCCACGGTAAGCACGGGTCTGTCGCCGCGGAAACGGACCACCAGCCAGTGTAAGTCGGAGCCCCCGCTCCTGCGTACGTCCAAGCGGACCATCTACACCGCCGGACGCCCCCCGTGGTACAACGAACATGGAACCCAGTCCAAGGAAGCCTTCGTCATCGGTAGGACCCCAGAAACAGCTGCAGTGCTGCACTTCACACCACAATGCATACTAGAGATGAATGTGTATTTACTTTTTTAACTTTTTTTGTTACCCCAATGTTGTCGTTCATTCACATGTATCACGCGCCCAGGCATTTTTTACATGGCTCAAATTTTGAGTGGATAACACTTAAAATCGCTCGTGAGATGATTTATAAGTATTTTTAAGAAATATTCCATCAAAAAGTGTACGACTGAAATACAAGCCACTTGGATGATGCTCTGAGAGCTGTGTAGGAGTTTATAAACAGATTTTTGATATAGATTTGCTGTTTTTAATTTTTGAGTGGTGTAAACCACTCCTACAACTGGCTTTGTTAGTCTGTCTGTCTGTCTGTCTGTCTGTCTGTCTGTCTGTCTGTCTGTTCGTACCAAAAAATGAGCATGGTTGCTACGGTCACCCAGTTCACCCGGGTGTGATTTCATTACGTCAGACATTACGTCAGATCAGAGCTGATCAGGCTATATAAGACCTTACACCACTCAGTTCACACGGGTGGGATTTTTTATATAGATTTGCTGTTTTTAATTTTTTACAATTCATCAAATATTCTCTTTTCTTCATTCACCGCAAAGGAAAGTCACAAAACCATAGATTATTCACGAATTCAAGGCTTCACAGGGTGAGGAATTGGTTGGAAAAAATGTCACTTCCGGTTTTATTCCTTCAACGTGGAGTTTTGAAGTTGAATAGTCTTACAGTATGTGCTGTATAGGAGGGAGGCATGTCTGATAATATGAATATGTGTTGAATTAAGTAAGTGTCTACCTGTACCTGCACATAATGTACCTGGTGAAATAATGACCTTGTTCAACAGGTTATGGACGGCTGTTGAGCAGAGCTGCATACATGAACCACATAGCCCCTTTGTTTGAACACTATAGTAACCCTATGGGCTTGTCATAAATAGATATGCAAACATTCAGCATTAATAGCAGATCCGCAAGGCGTCCTTATTTTTGAGCATGTCATATATGGCAGAAATGATCCGAAATTGTCAAAATATTTGTTCTAAATCGGGGGGAAAAAGCAGATCTCACTGCGATTTGACACATTTTGGGCTTGTAGATCAGCTTTTTATGTTTGCAATTTTTCATGTGATGATGTATCATCATACCTCATCAGACTCATCAGGCTTAATTCCACTTATGTAAACCCCAGCATCCGTATTCTAGGGAAAACCTTTGCAGCACGCATTCAACGCCTTGCAAACCGTGACGTGTTTTCAGCAAAGATATTTAATGTAGCGGGAGAACTGAAAATGCACCAGTATAGAGCCCTGAAGCTTTAAGTGATTCAATCTGAGAGCCTGGCGGTCGCCCCTCCAGTCACATGTCCTCCTAGCAGACGTGGTGAGTTAGCAGAGATTGCCTCACTCAGCCTCCAGATAACGGCTGGCTTTGTACAGGTTGTCAGGAGGACGTATAAGCAATCGCCATACTGTATTCCCCACTAATAGCTATTGACAAGCTCATCCTGTCCCATTATCGAACATCGTTACCCAGTCATGGCAGTATTTCCAATTTCAAATACTTTTACTTCTACTGCACTATTTCGCTGATCCAAATATGGTACTTTTACTCCACTACATTTATTTGACAACTTTAGTTACTAGTTACTTTGTAGATTGTGATTATTATTTCAAAACATGCATTAACCACTTCAGTCCTATATACATTTCGACCATTTGAAAATAGCCAATCTACAAGCTCACAATGCGTTGCGGTGCGGCACATGTAGAGCTGCTATTTTCAAAAGATTTTTATACATTTAAAAACTTGAATTGCCACATTCTGCATAATGAATACTTTTACCGGTGTAGTTCTATATTGCAGTATTGAGTACTTTTTCCACCACTGCTTGTGCCAGAGGAAAGAAATCCCCAAGCACACATTTTGGGTTGTTATAGGACGTTTTCCTTGCGTGCCCTGGCTGCCTCTACAAGCTAAAGCTAGACCATGTTATAGTGTTTCATAGGTCTTGAAAGGTTAGCATGTCTTCTGTAGACAAACGTTCTAATCCTGCTATCGTGTGTACATTGTGTGTACAGAAGTAGACGTAAAGTACAACTTGGTCTGTCTGATTCATTGTTAAACAAATAATGATTTAACTGTGTTTTGTTTTGGAACTTAACATTGGAACATTACATCACATTTCTGTTTTTAGGATTTGTATAATACATTGCACATGGCAGATATGACAAAGGAGCTAAATACAAAGAGCCTATTACTGAAATTGTGAAATGTACAAATAAATGACCAATGATCAAAATAAATAATGTATTATGGCCAAAACAGGCCATATAAAATCACGTATTGTATCATGTATTGTACAAACCTGCAATAAAGTATAAAAAAAATAGAATACAAATTTCAAAAAACTAATACAAAATATTTTTCTGCCCCAAAATAGGGTTGAGTGGAGTGTGGTTAAAGGAGCGTGGACAACCACTTGTCCATACAACGATGGAAAGTCATGATTTATGTCAGTTTCATCCAGCTGTTTTTATGCAGATGAATGGAGGCGATTATAACAATTATACAACTTAATTGTGACTAGCTCAACTAATTGCTATTAGGAGATGATGTAATAGTTGTGACAGGCCTACAGTACATGAAACCTGGGATGTTGGGTCTATGTTGTTGACACACTATGCATCTACTGTACCTGCATGACATTACTTTGTCCTCTTGTTCCGAGGTGGGGAGGCAGTATTATGACCATAACATGACTGAACACATTTTGTGCCGAAGACGTCTGTGGACGTTTTTGGTATTACCGCACGGGCAGAGCCCAAGACGTCTGTGGAAGTCTTTGAAAAAAAATAATATATATATATATATATATTTTTATATATTTTTTTAATAAAATAAAATAAAAACTGATCTTTTTTTTTTAATACGTGGTGCCAAAGTTTGTGTTTTCGCCATTGAGAATGCATTTGGCGTTTAAATTAAATAACTCAGAAACTATAAAACATTTCAAAGTAAAAAGTTCCAGCATGTGTCTCCACAGTCAGCTGAATTATAAAAAATCACACCCGTGTGAACTGAGTGGTGTAAGGTTTTATATAGCATGATCAGCTGTGGTCTGACGTAATGTCTGACGTAATGAAATAAGGTAAGGTATTATGTAGCCTGATCAGCTCTGATCTGACGTAATGAAATCACACCCGGATGTGATTTCACAACTGGCTTTTTCTGTGCAGAGAAAATGACCATGGTTGCTACGGTCATCCAGTTCACCCGGGTGTGATTTAATTACGTCAGAAATTATTTTGAACATAGCAACCATGCTCATTTTTTTCTGCACACAAAAGCCAGTTGTAGGAGTGGTTTACACCACTCAAAAAGCCAGTTGTAGGAGTGGTTTACACCACTCAAAAATGTGAATGGATTTTCTAGGTGAAAGTGATTTTTGGGCAGTTTTGCGTGGGCTCTCAAAGTGTTAAAAGGATGCAGTGTGTTTAGGTTGGTTGTGTTGATGTGTTCTGATGTCTTTCTGGTTGGTCGTGTTGTAGGTCTGTGTGGTGGGAGCGCTTCGGGAAAGACCACCGTAGCCAGGAAGATCATCGAGGCTCTGGATGTGCCATGGGTGGTCCTGCTCGCAATGGACTCCTTCTACAAGGTGTGTGTTTGCAGTGTCCCACCTGGATTATAATTCCCAAAATGTTTACTGTAGCTCCTTCACAAGAGTCATCAGGGCAGAGATATCATGAAGGCTAGCGCCGCCATGGCCCCTCAGTTTGGCCTTCTGCCCGTCAAAAAATGATCTGCCCTCAGCCTGAGCCCTGAGCCTGCCCTCTCTCACCCAGCTGATTGTACCATTTCCACCTCTACCTTTTTCGAGGGGCGCTAGCCCCTCCTACAGGTTTAATGTTTGTTTTTAGTTCAATGTTTGGTGGTCAAATGCGGAAGTAGACCGTTCTTCCGGGTGCTTCAAAACGCCACTGAGCAACTTCTATTGAAATGAATAGCGGTGGGGGCGGGGCTGTCGTTCCGGTTCGGCCTCTATCCTTTTATTGCTCTATGGGTATGGGTCATATCACAACCTCATGCCCTGTCTGGATTAAAGGAGTAGTTCACCCCAACAATGTTGTATTTTATTGAGGGGCACTAGCCCCTCCTATGTCCAGCTTTGAGTGTTTGCGTAAACACAAACATTGAAGACAAAAGTGTGTAAACACAAACATTGAAGACAAAAGTGTGTAAACACAAACATTGTGTAAAGACAAACATTGAAGGCAAAAGTAAGGACGCAAATGGTGATGGTGGTTGGTGTGATTGGGTGGGACATGTGCCATTGGTTGAGAATATGATGATGTATGATGATGTATGATGATAAGAGCAACCTCACTTCACACAGGTGTGATTTTATCAATTACAAACCCCATGAAGCCTTGAATTCATGGAGATTTTTGAACGGCTCTGCAAGTGACCGACTCTATGAGAAAACAAGTCATCAATGTGGACACCAGGAAGTAGTGGCTGTGCTTTAGGGCACAGCATGGGGATCCTAACGAATAAACAACAAAGTGTCCATTTGAAGAACAGTTTGTGGAGGGTTGGTCCAGCAACCTCTAGACACGGTTTACTGTGATTGAAGAACAGTTTGTGGAGGGTTGGTCCAGCAACCTCTACACGCAGTTTACTGGGATTGTTCAGCTGATAACAGTTTGTGGAGGGTTGGTCCAGCAACCTCTAGACACAGTTTACTGGGATTGTTCAGCTGATAACAGTTTGTGGAGGGTTGGTCCAGCAACCTCTAGACACAGTTTACTGGGATTGGTCAGCTGATAACAGGGACCACCACATTTTGTGCATTCCTCAAGAACGTGTAATCATTCTCAACTGTTGAAAGGGCTCCCAGAAAAGAGAACCTTCATATCCTTTTTGTCTGGCTTGTGACGTCATGTGGCAGCCAAGTCTATGGACCTTTTATGTTTTCTTTAACCTCACTTCACTTTGATATCATTTTTGGTAATTTCTCATAATAGGTTTAATGCAAGCCTTAAAGTAAATTTAGCTCAGTTGTCTTGTGGTTAGAGTGTCCACCCTGCATGGGACTGGGAGGTCGGGGTTCGATCCCTGGCCGGGTCATACCAAATGGGACCCAGTGCCTCCCTGCTTGGCACTCAGCATCAAGGGTTGGATTGGGAGTAAGTCCCTGCGACATACTAGTGTCATGTCCAGGGGTGTACTTGTACATCAAGCTCCCTCACGCTCAGGCTTACTATTTACTTAATTAAAGTCAATTAGCTCCAGCATTGTTAACTTCCAAGTCCTCCATAAAAAAGGAGAGGCATCGGTCTTGTTATGTAATGCTGTCACAGCCTGGTGACACCGTGACAGTAACCCAAGGCTCTTGTATACTAACTGTGGCTTGCCAAGCAGCCCCTCCTCCCGCCCCCCACCACTGGGGTGTATGTACTATGTAGGTCTCCTCTCCTTCAAGCCCTCCAGACCATCTGTCCTGTCCTGTTCTCCTCTCCTCTCCTGGGGTCAGCTGTGTGAACACACACCCTCCTTTTGGCACTGAGCGTGAGCTCCACGGTGGACATGCACCTATCCAGTCTTGGTTTATATCGTCTCTGTAAGGGTGGAAACCTTGCATGTCCAAAACTGTTACTTTTCGGGAAATGCTCATTTTCATCCACGGTCCCCACATAAAAACATAAAACAAAACAGCACTACCCACAGACAGACACGAAATGTAAAATAGACGATCTACGAGCTACTTTTGCTAGACACTGTCGACAGAGTATGGCATTAATGTATGAGCATCGTAGAAATCTGGAGATACGAGGTTTCTGCCCGACAACAACGATGTGCTGTGAAGCTGGTTCATGAAACAGAGACAGTGATTGGTTTCCTGCAGGAGTGGGTGTGTGAGTGTCACACACACGTTGTGCCAAATTCCTGGTCTGGAATTCACACACGTGCGCACGTGCGCACACACGTGCGCACGCACGAACGCACACACACACACACACACACCAACACATAGGAGGTCACTATGTACTTGTCCAGCCTAAATTTAGGTGTGCTAACAGCACTCCTAAAGAGGTGTGTGTGTGTGTGTGTGTGTGTGTGTGTGTGTGTGTGTGTGTGTGTGTGTGTGTGTGTGTGTGTGTGTGTGTGTGTGTGTGTGTGTGTGTGTGTGTGTGTGTGTGTGTGTGTGTGTGTGTGTGTGTGTGTGTGTGTGTGTGTGTGTGTGTGTCGCGCTGTGATATGTGCAGTTGTGCATGTGTCAACAATCATGTGCCTTGGAATCGTTTCATTGCAGATAGTTTCCTGCACATCTTATACAAATGTGATGATTGGTGATATGTGTACGTGTTTGCTCGTCTCTGTGGAAAACTTACTTTTCAACATTCAAATAAAGAAAATAGCAAGAGTAGCAGATCTACAAACTCAAGCTTGAGCTTGTAGATCTGCTACTTATGATGCTTTTGTAGTTAAATGTTCTAATTATTATTAAGTATTACGGTATTACTTTTGTACAACATATCAGTCAAAACTTAGGTAATCAGGGCTTTAGGGAATGACACCAGACCAACTGATATACTGTCATTTTGTGTGTGAGTTGGATTGAGGGAGAGAGAGGGTCAATGGCCATGCGATGTACTATGAATAAGTCTCTGTCGGGTGGAAACCTCATATGTCCAAAACTGTTCAAATTCAAAAATATCAAAAGTAGCAGATCTACAAGCTCAAAACGCACCCCATTTCAAGCTTGTGAATCTGCTACTTTTGATGCTTTTGTGTAACGCTGTAGTATGATCAAGTAGGCCGTTAACTTACAAAAAAGACAACACACACACGCACACACACAAAAAGCTAAAATACGGAGATAAGAGGTCCCTGCCCGACAGTGACGAATACCTCAGTGGTGTGACAGTGTTACTGTAGAACTGGCAGGGAAACGGACCCGTACGCAGCTAGGTGGCTGCACTGTCGATTTGTCCGTCCTGCGGGGAGTTCCGTATTTACTGTTTTTTCTTTCCTCTGTCTGAAGGCGAGGCGACGGGCTGTGTAAGTGGGGAAAAAACGGCCTACTTGATCAGATTAACGCGCAGAATTTATGCACAACCTGCGCACCACAGCTGGGTTCCATTGATTATAGTGGCAGCGTACAGTTGTAGCGGTGTGACAGTGTGTTACTGTAGGGTCACATCAATGTCACTGTGACTGTTGTCCTCATCAGGTGCTGTCCCCGGATCAGCAGAGTCTGGCCGCCGCCAACAACTATAACTTTGACCACCCCGACGCCTTTGACTTTAGCCTGCTGAACCACACACTGCGCAAGCTCAAACTGGGCAAGAGTGTGAAAATACCCGTGTACGACTTTACCACGCATGGGAGACAGAAGGAGTGGGTAAGGACACACACACACACACACACACACACACACACACACACACACACACACACGGCGTGACATGTGCACATTCACATCGAATCTGCATTATGCGCTGTACTATGATGAGCTGAACTTGAGAGGAACAATGATATGAGAGACCTTTAATCTCCATCCGTGGAGGATAAGCACACAAACCCTAGTGTTCCTGTTCACGGCATGTCATAAAATAATAGGCAAACATTTAAAATGGTAAATGAGAGGAAAAAACATGCAAGGCACCAACCTGCTCTTCAGGAACAGTTAGCTGGGTCGCTAACTGTTCCAGAAGAGCAGTGGGCTTGCTCAAGGACACTTCGACAGTAATAGCCCGGGATCGAACCGGGAACCTTCCCATTCCCAAGGGATTCCAATCCCCGCCTGATCCACTGCCTTAAGTCTGCGGGGTACTCAAACCAAGAAGAAATGTTTGTCTTGGAGAGGACAATAAGAACTAAATTACGTCACAAGAACTTTGCCAGTGCCCTTCTGACGTTCAGTTCGTCAGTTCACCCTCCAATACTTGCCCCTTCTCACTAGCCGAACACCTCCGCTTAGCTGAGAACAAGAATCGTGTGTGATTGGTCAGGAACTCACTGCACTCTTGATTTATATTGTTTTATTTCCGGAATCTGTCAGCAACATACCATGGACACTTTTGAAGAAAGGTTGGCTGTGGATGTTAGACGGTACTGAGGGACCATGAACACAACCTGTTGCAAGAAATGGCCGGCGGTAATAGCACTGGTTCCAGCGCTGTACACCAGTGGTTCTCAAAGTGGGTCCAGAGGGGGTCCTTGAGGGGGTTTCCAGGGGGTCACCAGAGAAATTACTTCTCAACAACACAAAATATTTTCACAAACAGAAGTTTTGATACAGACAAATAGGTGGAGTTGGAGTTACAGGATCTCTGGGATTCCAAAATTGTGGAAGAGCTGGTTGGTTTAAGAGACTATATTGAACGAAAATCGTCAAACATATGGTGAAAATAGGTAAACTACAAGCTCACAATATCATTGTAAGCGTCAGTAAGTCATTAGGCAAATTGTTGTACTTGGTCCCATTCAAGGGTCAACCATAGATAGACCTTTGCATGGCCCCCCTCTGGGCCTTGAGGTCAGTTTGTCCACCCTGACGGCAGGCCTGGGTTTCATTTACCACCGTTATGTAACTGCACTGTCAAATACAGAGTGCTAATGTAACTCTGAGAGAGTGCACACATTACACAGAGAACCAACTGAAACCCTGGTTCCATTTATAGACTCAGAGTTGCATCAACACTGAGGATTTACTGTGCACAGATAAGTGGGCCTTGTGGCTCTTTTTGTCCACTTCATTGTGATCTCTGTTGTGTTTACAAATATTACATTTGGTTTGTATATTGTATTGCTTGTTGTTCTTTGTGCATTGTATACAAAAATTAATAATAGACTAATAGACTAAATCGAGCAGACTAGTTAACAACTAAACTAAATACCAAAAAGCTCGTAAGCTTGTAGATCGGCTATGTTCTATTTCACTCTCTCTAACGGCGCGGCTCCACTGTAGCCATCGGCGTCGTGTGAGCGTCGCGTCTCTGTCACCGTCAGGGAATGTTCCCTTTTAATCAATGAAGGATGCGTGGTGGAGCAGTGGAGCTGGTCGGACGTCAACTTGCCGTCGTCAAAGACGCCGTCTGAACGCAACGCAACGCCTCAGTGGAGCCCTGGCATAAAAATGAACGAATTTCAAATGCTTCCCTCAAAATCAAAAAGATAGTTTTACATGTTACTATCCTGTTACTGTATGTCCATTCATATGCTTAGGTCTAAGTGTAAAGCATGTACTGTAACTGTACTGATAGCTCAGGATTATGTAAAATGAAATTATGTAAAAGTTCCTGCAAAGGATTAACAGATACAACACATTACATGTCCCCCCCCCCCCCCCCCCCCCCCCCCTGCAGAAAACAGTGTACGGAGCCAGTGTTATCATCTTTGAGGGCATCATGGCGTTCGCAGATAAAGAGCTGCTGCAGGTATGATTGTACTGTCCGCTGACCTCATATGTCCAAACAATTGTTACTTTTCAGGGTTCAAATTCAGAAATGGCAAAAGTAGAATATCTACAAGCTCAAAGTAGCTGTGGATGACTGTGCTAGTTTTGATGCTTTTGTGTGACGTAGTATGATCAAGTAGGGCATTCATCTACGAAGAAACACAACAGGATATGGAGATGAGAGGTTTCTGCCCGACAGGAACGATATCGAATATTCTTACTGGGCCATGAGAAGGTGTGTGTGTGTGTGTGTGTGTGTGTGAGGAGGTGTGTGTGTGCCGCATTGTGAGAGTTGTAGATCTGCTATTTTCACTACTGTGGGTCCCGGGCAAACGTCTAATTTCTCTTTTAGGTCACGGTCTAAAAAGTTTGGGAACCACTGGTTTAATGTACATATCTTTTTCTTGTGTTGTTCTCAGTTGTTGGACATGAAGATCTTCGTGGAGGCTGACTCAGACATCCGCCTGGTGCGTCGGCTGAGGAGAGACATCACGGAGCGCGGCCGCGACATCGAGGGCGTCATCAAGCAGTACAACAAGTACGTCAAGCCCGCCTTCGAGCAGTACATCGAACCCACCATGCGCCTGGCCGACATTGTGGTGCCGAGAGGTGAGTGTGCTCACGTGCAGGGATGTCCATGCTTCTGCTTGTGATATCTCCACACAGTATGTTTTATATTTATGTTAGATAATGATTGTCGCAATTTAACAATAACATTTAAAAAGTGTTTCTCTATGTTTCTATTTTGGGGGAAAATATTGGCCAAACTCGGACCTACGTACTTTCTAGTTATAGCACATACAGTACATTACACTAAAAGCCATCAGCATATACATTTCCCTTAATCTGAGACTCCTCCCATGATGCAATAAATACTTGAAGCACTATGGCGCTGCATATGTCCCTCACATACCATACCACATATTTTTGTACATGCTATCCATTCCATTCCACATTCCCTATTACTACTAATATGTTTTAAAGAGGGTTAGAGTGGAACTTGTAACCGTATTTGTTAATTTTCTTATCTTATCTTACCTTTTTGTTTCATTACAAGCCAGTATTTATCTTCATCTGCTGCTGTTGTTAACACAGTCTTGCTGCTACCTACACAAACATTTAGCCGATTGTTGTACCAGTACCTGACTGACAGATGAACCCCTGTTGAATATTTGTGTCTGTGTGTGTGTGTGTGCTGTTCATTGTGTCATGTGTTCCCTCCTGTGTGTGTGTGCTGCTCATTGTGTCATGTGTTCCTCCTGTGTGTGTGTATGCTGCTCATTGTGTCATGTGTTCCTCCTGTGTGTGTGTATGCTGCTCATTGTGTCATGTGTTCCTCCTGTGTGTGTATGCTGCTCATTGTGTCATGTGTTCCTCCTGTGTGTGTATGCTGCTCATTGTGTCATGTGTTCCTCCTGTCTGTGTATGCTGCTCATTGTGGCATGTGTTCCTCCTGTCGGCTGCTCATTGTGTCATGTGTTCCCTCCTGTGTGTGTATGCTGCTCATTGTGTTATGTGTTCCTCCTGTCTGTGTGTGCTGCTCATTGTGTCATGTGTTCCCTCCTGTGTGTGTGTGTGTGTGTGTGTTTGTGTATGCTGCTCATTGTGTCATGTGTTCCTCCTGTGTGTGTATGCTGCTCATTGTGTCATGTGTTCCTCCTGTGTGTGTATGCTGCTCATTGTGTCATGTGTTCCTCCTGTGTGTATGCTGCTCATTGTGTCATGTGTTCCCTCCTGTGTGTGTATGCTGCTCATTGTGTCATGTGTTCCTCCTGTGTGTGTGCTGCTCATTGTGTCATGTGTTCCTCCTGTGTGTGTATGCTGCTCATTGTGTCATGTGTTCCCTCCTGTGTGTGTATGCTGCTCATTGTGTCATGTGTTCCTCCTGTGTGTGTGCTGCTCATTGTGTCATGTGTTCCCTCCTGGGTGTGTATGCTGCTCATTGTGTCATGTGTTCCCTCCTGTGTGTGTATGCTGCTCATTGTGTCATGTGTTCCCTCCTGTGTGTGTGTGCTGCTCATTGTGTCATGTGTTCCTCCTGTGTGTGTATGCTGCTCATTGTGTCATGTGTTCCCTCCTGTGTGTGTGTGCTGCTCATTGTGTCATGTGTTCCTCCTGTGTGTGTATGCTGCTCATTGTGTCATGTGTTCCCTCCTGGGTGTGTATGCTGCTCATTGTGTCATGTGTTCCCTCCTGTGTGTGTATGCTGCTCATTGTGTCATGTGTTCCCTCCTGTCTGTGTATGCTGCTCATTGTGTCATGTGTTCCCTCCTGTCTGTGTGTGCTGCTCATTGTGTCAGGTGGAGGCAACATGGTGGCCATCGACCTGATCGTTCAGCATGTCCACAGCCAGCTGGAGGAGGTGAGCATGAGTTATTGTTTGCTTTCCAGTCACATATTGTACTCATACTGTAATACATACTGTACATACACACACATGAATACCATCGCCCCTTTACCAACTCGCCCTGGGCGTACAGCCGGCAGAACGGTGCAGCCTGGTATTCCTAAAGTAACCTAAGTAAATTATGCTTAAATGTTTAAACCTAACCTTATTCCTAACCTTAACCTCAGTAAAATGATGCCTAAACCTAACCCTATACCTAAAATTAACCCCAGTAAAACTATGCCTAACCTAAACTTATTTCTAACCTTATTCTCAGTAAAACAAAATAAAGAATATAAGAACCGTCGGACCGAGCGGTCGGCGTGACGTCAGCGGAAAAATCGAGGGGCGAGATGGTTTAGGGGCGACCGTACCTGATACCGCACGCACGCACACACACACACGTATACGTACACGCAAGCACACACACACTCACACTCACACTCACACACAGTGTTGGACACAGGACTCAACCTCAGTGCCTGACTCAAAGTAGAGATACTCCTGGTCAAATATTAGGCCACTAATATGCTTTATTTTTTGAGTCTGTTAGTCTGGGTTTGTGACTCAGCACATCATGCTCTGATGTGAGGAGGCCCTACTGTAGCTCACACAGCAAGGAAGTAGCTTTAACATCATGGCGTTCACACAAGATCCACTGGAGCCCTCTAGTGGATAGAACAGCAAATGGCACCATCTGGAGTCATAAAAGTACATGAGCCATGTGCCTGTCACAATTATTACATAATCACCTAATTGCAATTATCTGAGATCATCACAATTCTTTTTTTTTGCATAATCATTGAAAAATGAGCTCACAACACATTGAGTTTTCAAAGAAGAAAAAAAGTACGATATTTGCCTCTGAGATGTAGTGGAGTAGAAGTAAAAGTATTGATAATTGGAAGGTAAAAAATACTTCAAAATTGTATTTAAGTACAGTACTTGAGTAAATGTACTTTGTTTCTTTCCACCATTGGTTTCCAGACAGATTTAGCCGCTTTAATGACTAGATGTCACCATATGCTTTGACAGGCGGAGATACGATTCTGTCCACAATTCCATGTTGTATTGATGTGGTACCATTAGGAGAGATAACAGGCAAACTTTGATCAAAAAAACTATTATTTGACATTCTCTAATTGTGTAGAGTTCTTATAATTTAAGTAATGCAGATGTTTAACAAAAATGTAACTCTTGAGAGTGCAAAAGATCTGATTTCACACTGGGCCTTTCCAGTAAGAATGAACAGATACTGTACATTGACTACAGTAAGGGCCGATTCATACTCCTATTTTACCGCTGTTTCGGCGCTGTAGTGCCGAAATGATTTCGGCTCGTCAGAAAATTTCAGTAGCACCGAAGAGCCGACTTTAGGGCGGTACCCGCCCCCCCCCCCCCCCCCCCCCCCGAACCTCAAATGACGTCACATTGTAGGCTCTACAGAGCCGAACCGACTTTTATTCGGCTCTAAAATATAGAGTATGAATCGCGCCTTACTCTTACAATTTACAATTTAGGCATTTAGCAGACGCTCTTAATCCAGAGTGACTTACATTAAGCAATAACAAAAGCATGGCATACATCACATATATAAAAAGTAGTTATCATGAATCATGCGTAAACTAAGAATGTAACAGTGGAGTATCTATGTAAACTATACATACTATACTATAACTCTTAACTCCCTAACTGAAACAGAGTGTGTTGTATTTTAGCACTAGCCTTGCTATGTGACATGCACTAATGATCATCTCTAAGCCACACTTGTTGTTTTTTTATTCTTAAACAATGGTGTTCCATTTGTGTCACGCTATAACACACACACACACACACACACACACACACACACACACACACACACACACACACACACACACAGACCTGTCACAATTATTACTGTATCCTTGTACAGTGATAGGTATTTTACATAGAAGTGTACATAATCGCCTGATATCAATTATAATCATTAATCATTCAAGCTGTTTCCATTGATCTTTATAAAAATAGCCAGATGAAATCAACAGATATGTTTCATTTCTATTGATATTTCCACACTGTTGTCCGTGCTACTTTAACTTTATCCACTTTCAACCCGGCACTCCTACTTTGGGCATTTAGAGAAGATTTTAATCAATCGTCAACTAAAATGTCATGATCGTGACAGCCCCCCGCACACGACACACACACACACACACAGACACACACACACACACACACACACACACACACACACACACACACACACACACACACACACACACACACACACACACACACACACACACACACACACACACACACACACACACACACACACTGCTCACGACTTGCTCTCTCTCCTCTCTCCCTCCCCATCACGCCTCCGTTGCTCACAGCGTGAGCTGAGCGTCAGGTAGAGTAGACCTCTCTCTCTCTCTCTCTCTCTCTCTCTCTCTCTTCTCTCTTATCTCTTATTATCCACACCATCTGCCAAACCCTAACATAGCAGGAGAGGAAGTGGGCCGCAAAACCAACGTCTGCCCTCCTCCACTGATCCAACCCGCCGGCTGCCTGAAAGCATCACTGACTGAGAGTGTCCTCTCTCTGTGACACCAAAATACACTTGCAGAGGACGTGTCCCAATATCTAATATATATATATTTCCATGTACCTAAGGGCAGTGCTTTTCCGACCTTTTTATGCATTCGTACCTAAGATGGACCCCCAGTTTGATATGCATCATGGCAACAGAGCTGTGTACAATTGGAAGCAAATTGACACTTATTTGTACACTTAGTCCCTATCATTCATTTAGCCTGGGACTCCATGAAACCCAGTCCCTATCATTCATTTAGCCTGGGACTCCATGAAACCCAGTCAACGATCCCTGTGGGGTCCCTGGAACCCCACGTTGAGAACCGCTGCTGTAGGGCATGGTAGCTAATATATATATATATATATAAATACACTGATTGTATATTATTCTTGCACACAAAAGAGTTCTCTACATTAGTCAATTTTACATCACACGGTCGAGTTCAAAGGCCTCTATCGAAAGATTCAACGGTTTGATTTGAAAGCTGAGACAAAACGTTTTACGACATCATGATGCGGTGCAGCCGGCAGTTTGTTGTCGAGAAGGTGTTGTTTTTTTCCCCTCTCTCTCTCTGTCTCTTCATGAAGTTATAACTCATACCCCCTGCCTCCCTCCCTCCCTTCCTCCCCGCTTTTACCTTCTGTGTCTAAAAATAAAGCAGTGAGGCAAGTCACTGACCCCTCCTCTCAGCCCGCCAGCCCTACCTACCAATCCCCCCAAAAGAGTTAAGAGACAGATGCCATACATACAGTACACACACACACACACACACACACACACACACACACACATACACGAGTCAAAAGTACAAAGAGGGTGAGAGAGAAAGCTCACGTTCACACAGCGTGTGATTGTCGTTTGTCAAAGATCTGAAGCCACAGAGAAACTTTCCAATACTACAAAAGCGCTGCGTTTTTCCATTGAGCGGCCACACAGAGAGAGAGAGAGAGAGAGAGAGAGAGAGAGAGAGAGAGGAAGTGAGTTTGCCGTCTTGTCTTTAGACACAGGATGTATTGGGGCCCGTAAGTCGAAACTCCTCCAAACCTCCAACCTGCTGTTCGTTCTACTGTTTTCTGACGAGCCATGACAAAGTGACAGCCCACAGATTGGCCTGTGTACATCCCACGCATTACAACACACTCACACACACACACACACACACACACAAACACACACACACACACACACACACACACACACACACACACACACACACACACACACACACACACACACGTTGCACGACGCCAGTCAGCGGTAGGATCAGGGGGGTTTGCATGGTGGGTGCACTTGTGTCGATTTGATCCAAGATCATTGCTTATGCTTACAATAGTGTGTAGACACATTACCTTGCAAATTCAGTAAATAAGCATTAATTTACTGCATTAGAATTTAGCCTATGTACTGTAGCATACAATTAGCATTGATGTGAGGTGTAGTGATCCTTATAATCAGTGTATAAACAGAAGACAATTATTCTAGTTTAATGATCAGCCCTCTCAACCTGGCATCCCTACATGTCTAATTTTGGAGGAAAAAAATGTTTAAAAGAATTAGCAACAATTACAAGCCCATAACATGTTGCGTTGCGATGCATTGTGAGCTTGTAGATTATTGTGTGTGGGATGACACTGACAAGTCATCGCTGTCACGTTCGTCGCCGTGGCTACGACCCTCCACCTCTTCATCCACCTGATGTGTCTCTGCTCTCGTTTATTTTCATTCCTCTTAAATGTTGTTTTTCTTTGTCTTTTTCCTTGTCCTCTCTGTTCCTGTGGTTGTGATTGTTGTTGTTGTTGTTGTGGTCCATCTCCCTCCCTCCCCCATAGAGGAAACTTCGCTGGGATATGTGAGCAGACTTGCTATGATTTCTCTTTTCTTTCTTTGCATCTTAACGGTGTGGGACATCCTCGCGGACACACTGGCGATATCGGGGCCTCGTCCGTGTGTCGCCAGCGAGAAAAACGATTGCCTTGATGGATGTGACCTCTGCGCCGGTGCGAGGCGACCTCTGTGCGAAGCATTGGCGCACAAGTCACATCTAGCAGAACCCGATGTCCAATTCTAACCTCCTTTTGTGTGAAACTTTGTGGATTATTTGCAACTGGTACAAACCGGAATTGTGGGAAAACGACCCGTCCTGTAGATCAGAAAGTTAGTTAATTAATTATAATTGTTTATTTACTACATCACAATCCTTTCCCAATAAAGAGACACATTTGATACCATAACAAAAAAATCGGCAAATTTTCTAAAATATAAAAAATACAAAAAATTCCACCCATTTCCCAACAATTGCCGATCTACAGCCTAGTTTCAGCTATTTTAGGTATGAATAGAAGTGTGTGACACACACACACACACGCCCATTGGCGTGTGTGGCACAACACTTTAATGGTAGTGAAATGTTGTCTCAGATTGCACGTCGTCGTTGCACATCATGCATATCATCTATCTACACATGCAGGAGAGATGCAGCATTGCAGCTGTCACCTCTGCAGAGGTGGTGCGTAGTTAGTAATTGCGTGGTCGTTTCCCACAAGCATGGTTTGTCTTCACTCGTCTGTTGTTGAATTCCACTAAATTGCTGCTGAGCAAAGACACCCCTGTGTGTGCTGTGACATTTTCTATTCTCTCTGCATCCCTCGCAAGCAATCATCTTAACCTGATCCACCTAGCTTCAACGATGCAATAGACAACAAAGACAAATTATCAGTTTTTCTGTTTTCTGCATGCGTCTGTCTGTGTAGTGTACTGTGTGTGTGTGTGTGTGTGTGTGTGTGTGTGTGTGTGTGTGTGTGTGTGTGTGTGTGTGTGTGTGTGTGTGTGTGTGTGTGTATACACAATTTGCCTTTGTGTTCCAGTGCACACAGCAGTGTTTAGCTGTTTGTTAATTGTGTGTGTGGTTGTCATGGTTACAGGGCAGCGCTGGCCTCGGCGCATCAGGCCCAGCCTCTCCCCCACTCGCTCAGCGTGCTGGAGAGCACGCCGCAGGTCCGCGGCATGCACACCATCATCAGGTAGGGGGCGCTAATGATAAAGTGATGATAACAGCGGTGAATAATAGATCGATTAAATAAACTAAATTGAAGGTGTAGTGAAACGGAAATGGTGGGCATTTTATTTTGAAGTCTCTGAAGTTTTTCAACCAGTCGCATCCCTCCAGGCTATGGGGTTTTAAGTCAGTGACTTCCTCTCACGTTTGTAAACAAAGTGACAGAGAAAAAGCCAGGGGATTATTTCTTTTCTTTTTTTTGGCTTTATTTTATATTTTTCATGGAGGGACAGTAAATGGGGAGAGAGATGGGGGGAAGACATGCAGTAAAGGCCGTCAGGATCGGGAGTCGAACCCGCGGCACACTGCCAGACTGGATTGCCAGCCAAGGTGCCTGGACCACTGAGCCATGGCCCAGGGGATTATTTACCTATACACAACCTATATACATATTTTAGCGTGATGATTACCGGTAAGTTTAAAACGAGTAATACACTGTCTGAATGTCATCTTGAATGAGATTAAAAACAGAGTAGTTCTTTAATCAAAACCAGCTGTGTTGGAGGACAATGAAGCGAATGGGAATCAAACTGGTGAGCTTAATTTTTATTGGCTTTTATTGATGTGGGCCTCGACACGTTATCACGCAGCACGTTTTGGCATCCAGTGTTAGGTAAGCCCATATGATGACCACGGATATGGTCTAAAAGTGTGATTCATTTCACTACACCTTTAACGCTACAGGTACTTTGCAATGGTCCAGTGTGTGAGCAAATGTTTTATTAGTTACACGTGTTGTCTGGCTGTATAATACGTAAGCAAAGTATTTAAACATCGTCAAAGTGGTTCCGTATCGGGGTACTCAGAGAACATAAGGACACAAAATGGGCCAGAGACCGTAACTCAAATCTCAAAGTATGAGAGAATACAATGCAATGGAATGTCCTGTCTGACTAAAGCTTATATACTGAGCCACACTCTATTTTAGCCCTCTGCTGTAGGCGGTAGGCCTATTGATAACAACACATGGTAACAACACATGGCACTACATTTATATAGCAGGAAAAAGATGAATTCCCGCGAAGCTACACAGTACTCCTACTCAGCTGTTCTGATGACAGACAGCTGCCTGGAGCTCCACTAATGGACACAAGAAGACGAACACACAGCAAACACAAATAACTTATTTCAGATTTCTTCGACAACATTCACATCCAGGATTTTCATAAACACGTACAAATGTACAAATTCACTGTGCGACGTTGGTTTGACATACATTTTTTTATCTCTCCTCTTCAGGAACAAGGAGACCAGTCGTGACGAGTTCATCTTCTACTCCAAGAGGTTGATGCGTCTGTTGATCGAGCGAGCGCTGTCCTTTCTGCCCTCACAGGTACCACACACACAGACACACACAGGGGTTAGCTCACAACAAGTCAGCTAACCCTCACTTGTTGTGGACAATGGACATATGAGTTTTCCACCTGATAGAGACGATATACCAGTATATACCATAGAGCACTTCGTAAGTCGTTTTCCAGCAAAGTCTATGGCCTTTAATGTATGTTTAGAGCACTTATGACGTAAATCGTTTGCCAGACAAGTCTATGGCACTAAATGACGACGTAAGACGTCATGTGGGGGATATATTATACAGTGGGCAGAGAGACAGGAAAAAGGGGAGAGAGTCGGGTAATGACATGCAGCAAATACGCTGCCTGCCTCGGGAGACAGGAATCAAACCCGGAACACGCTGTCAGGCATCAAAACCTACTGTATGTGGTACGCCTTAAACACTTTTCAATTGGTCCCCACACAGTTTTAACATGAACTGGAAAACAAGGTTTCATCCTCCTTTAAGTAGAATGTCAAATCAGACTACAGACAATGGGGACAGCGAGGTGACAGACAAGGATAATATGAAGGGCTCGATACGATTCGGTGAGCATTGATAATATGAAGGGCTTGATACGATTCGGTGAGCATTGCGAAATGGAGAAAGCATTGAAAGATTATGGCCAGTGGAAAGAAAAGTGAGAGTAAAAGAGAAGAAAGTTGACAGTAAGCAAACATGGAAACTTCTTCCACCACAGCGGAAAGTTCTCACACCTTTTAAAGATACCAGCATAGAGGAATGTACGCAACACACAAACTGGAGAGCACACACACTATGAAAGAAGCACAACATTCTCAGAGTCTTCTGGCTGACATTTTGTATTGCAAAGGTATAATTGTCCTTCCACAAACATCTGCACAACAATGTGTCGTTCTGTGGATAGTGTCTTAGCCTGAGCCAGACTATCTCCTCCTTTATTTTTATTTTTAGATATCTTTACATTATATTTTTGAATTTCCATTTCTGCCAGGCAGCTTATTAGTTATTTACACAATTGCAAAGATGAAAGGCAAGTGGTGAAATGGCATATTGTCTACTTTATTTCCTACTAATTTTCAGAGCATCCAAAGTACAAAGTGTTAGGCGGAAGCATTTGAAAATTGTGCGATCCAACTAAGGGTGCAAAAGAATATAAAATTGATTTTAGATTTTGATAAAATATTAGATTTTCCAAAATACTACAAACTCGCAACATGCCACAGCTTGTAGATCGGCAATTTCGTTTATTTATTCTTTCCCCCTGAACTTCTTGATTATTCAATTTATCAATACTGAAAAAGCAACGAATAGAATAATTAATAACATAATCAATAGCTGCAGCAGCCCCAGATGCAAGACATCTGTGTGGACAGACTATCGTTGCAGTCACAACACATGCTAATGATGCTTTCTTTTTTCCCCCTTGTGCCTTATCACGGCACAGATCCACGTGGTCAAGACACCCCAGGGAGAGGATTACGAAGGCAGGACTTTCCACGGGAAGAGGGTGAGTGAACTCCATTTACTCCCTGGCATTTCCCCAAGCCTTTCTCTCCTATTCTAAAGAGGATTCCATTCCAGCCAGACTTCAAACAGATGCAATTAGCCTCTGCCTCTCTCTCGCTCTCTCTCTCTCTCTCTCTCTCCATAGATTACAGGCGTGTCCATCCTGCGTGCGGGGGAGACCATGGAACCCGCCCTGAGGGCTGTGTGTAAAGACGTCCGCATCGGAAAGATCCTCATCCAGACCAACCAGGACACGGGAGAACCAGAGGTGGGAACACTTATTTTCCACTACAAGAACTAAGCGAACCGTACTCTACTCTGTGCCATGTAACATATTTCACAGGTTCTGCATGTGTTTCCATGTCCACTATGGTGCCCTACAAAGTGGCCGATATTGGGTTTAAAAGACAAATGAGATATTACACTAATTGTAAATATGAACCCTACCCCCTCCCTCCCACCACCACCACAGCTTCACTACTTGCGTTTGCCTAAAGACATCGGTGAGGACCATGTTGTTCTGATGGACTGCACGGTGTCTACTGGAGCTGCTGCTATGATGGCCGTTCGGGTCCTACTGGTACGTGTGCTCTGTTTGCTCGTCATATTTGTTTGTTCGGCCACGAAGCAATTACAAAACTACTGCAGCGAGGCTGAAACCTCCTATCTCCATATTCTAAATTGCAGATTAGGATTTGGCCTATTTTCAATTGTGAGATTATATTTAAGCAATATTACACAAGGGGGTGTGCATTACCATTATTATTGGCATGTCAGTGATGCTTTTCCGTAACATAAAAATGTATTCATATTGTGGTGGGGCATTTTGCTCTCAAAATAACAGCCTTTCTGCAAGTGTTATCTGAGTCTCTGTTATGCTGGAAATACATGGGGTCTGACAGAGACAGACTCCCTGTTTACTCAACCAGTCCAGTCAGCGCTAGAAAACCTTTCCCAAACTGAACACAGCTCAATCTCATTGTAATTAAGATATTCGATATTTATGCCAGATTTAGCTACTACGTCTGCAAACTATAGGTCCTTACTAATTTGCAAACGTCCCATGCAAACCACTAGGCTTGCCGCTTTGCACAGCTGATTTTTATATTTTGATTAGTTTCATTTGAGAACGGCTCGGCGTGCCGTCATGCTTATTTGAGCACGGGTGGAGAGCCTATTTCAACCAATCAGATGGCTTGGTCGGAACTACCTGTTGTATTTGCTTTAATCAGTGAGAGTGCTGCGTGCATGTTGTCTTCTTCTCAGGACCACGACGTGCGGGAGGATAAGATCTTGCTGGTGTCTCTGCTCATGGCAGAGATGGGCGTCCACTCTGTGGCCTACGCCTTCCCCCAGGTCCAGATCCTCACCACGGCCGTGGACAAGAAGGTCAACGACCTTTTCCACATCATCCCTGGGATAGGTCAGTAAACACCGTTAACAGCAAAGTTTGCAAAAGTATAACCTTCATCCAATTCACACCAGTGGCGTCGATTGCTAATCCGCAACGCTACTGTACATGCAGATACATTGGGCATGTCTGAGGTTATGAGTGACTGTCTGTGTCTGTGTGCCTGTACACCGTGTCTCAATGTGTGTCTGCTATCGAGGTGAAGAAACGGATTGTATGGGAAGTAGTATATTTTTGAAAACCAAGATTTCAACTCGCAGCTGTAGATGTGAAATGACTCATTGTTGAGCAAGTGCATGAAACTACTTCAGAATCAGAAACAACTTTATTGTCACAGGTTTACAGGTGTAAAACAGTGGGTGAAATGTTTTTTTGTGCAAGGCGAGCAGGTTAAAGCTTCGCACCTGGTTGTCAGTATGCAGGAACAATCATATTTTTACATATTGTGTTCATTGTTTAGGAAACAAAGTGCTAGTGTGTGGGGGGGCTCATTTCACACAAATCACATAATAGGACTTGGACATTTTTTCAGTTGTGAGATTTTATTTGTTTGGCAAAACTTCAAACAAACATGTCTAGTCTCCGTGCTATTGCTAACGGTGTCTGCTGCTAAAACAAGCTTTTTTTTCTTACGGTAGGAAACTTTGGGGATCGATACTTCGGAACAGACGCGCCCCCGGACTGGAGCGATGAAGAGATGGACGAGCCCAGTTACTGAGGAAGCGTTTGATTGTGGACAAACTTTATTTGAACGATTCAGGAGCGTCATGGCCCTTTTGAGGACAACATGAATATTTGATTTGCCTCTGCTGGCCTGCAACATGCACCTTCGGTTGTTCGATGCCTTCGCCTTAACCCGAGTACAGCAGCGAGAATTTGGGGATAGTATCAAAGACGTTATAAATACCATATATATTGATACATGTTTTTAATATATTATTTGTATTTGATGTACATGCTGTTGGTTTGGACAGTTGTAAATTGAAAAATGTGAATATTTTTATATGTACTGTATAGAATGTTGGATGAGTCAAGTTGTCTCATATCTTGCTGTTTTTTGTGACAATCTGTACGTTTTAGATTGTGAGAGGATATTTTGTTGTGAAGGAATGTAGCGAATGACAGTGAATGTTAGGGGTGCAACAGTTAAAAAACGAATTTATTACATCGATTATGGAATATAATAAAAAAATATTGAAAATAGAACTACAATCCCACATCGTGATGCGTGGATTTTGTAGATCAGCTATTTCTGCTATTTTGGCCGACACCGTATTATAAAGTATAAAATAGGGCTTAATTGTTTTTTTTCTGTTTTTTTAAGATTTGTTTTTGGGGCTTTTATGCCTTTATTGATAGTGAACAGTAGACAGACAGGAAGGCGGAGTGAGTCATACTGCTGTCCATTGTCGTGGCAACACTAGCGATTCAGCCTATTGCACAAACTGTGCTAATTTGTACAGAACGGCATCCACATTCGTTGAGTTTGTTTTTGCCTTTCACACAGAGAAAGGAGTCATGCAAATAGACACAATCAATCAAATACAAGTAGCTGGCTTTCCTTATGAGAGAGACTCTTTGAAGGACCACTTCATCGGAAACGTGTGTAGGTGTAAGGTTTCTTTCTTTCTATCTTGAGCCTTGCTACATCTTTTCTCTGTGTGGCTGCAGGTCTATCTGGTTGTAAAGTGGTGAAAACCTTTGTGATCCGTTCATAATGTGTCTAAAAGTATACAGCGACTGTGTTGTATGTTTATGAAACATGTCATTCACCAATATACCCTTAATAATAATGATGGTCCTGATCTGACAGGCATACTGTACATCATTGCTGTCGGGCAGAAACCTTTTATTTTCTTTTTGTAAATTAATGCCCTACTTTATCATACTACAGCATCACACAAAAGTAGCAGAACTGCAAGCTTGTAGATCAGATACTTTTGCTGTTTTTTCATTTTAATCCTGAAAAGTAACAGTTTTGGACATGTGAGGTTTCCACCCGACAGAAACTATACACGTCTCAGTTTGTCAAGAAAGACATTGAGTTGAAGAGACATACTGTACAAATATACAGTATGTTTTAACCACTTTCCATATTTTGGTCATTGTAGGTGACAACCCACAGGAATTTCTAAAGCATTTAAGACATTTTGAAACATTTTTGAAAAATTGCTAAAATAGCAATATCTGCTCAACTCACAACTTGTGAGCTGAGCCTGTTACACATAGATGTTTGTTAATTACTGACTAGTCTAGTCTAAAGAGTTCCAAACAAGCTGCAACCATTGCAATTTTGCAGTGACTTCCTCCACCATTGTTCAGGCGCTCTTAGGACAGCCTGGCTTTTCACTCTGAATGGTCAATGTGTGCTCTGAGCGTTCCCAGGGCACAATGCTCTCATGGATTAAATTAAGTTCTTGGATTCCATAGAAGCCGGCAATGTCTTTGTGATATTTTATTTTGCTTTTAATCCATGTGCTCTGATTCTCTAAATGTTCGAACAGCGAGCGAACCTCAGAGCGCTCTGAAATTACGATGGACCACAGAGCACCCTGGGGCGCACTACTGCACTCTCGGAGTGTATTCCCTAAATGAAGTCAATAATGGACACTCATTTGCATTTCAGAAACGAGTCCTAGACTATTAGTGCCTGATCTTATTATTACCAAGCTTTAGCCTCATTGGTATTATTTTTTTCTCTTAATGGAATGTATTTGACAGTCCTTAACATCAGTGTTGCACACATGTTTTATACTTTTTACATGATTTAAAAAAGAAATGGTTCAAATTGATGTTATGTTGGTTGAACTGATTATGTGAAGTGTACAGTAGCTTTGCCTATACGATAAAGCTGCACATGATGTCCTTCTGAATGTGAACATATTCATATTCACACTAGTTCCATAGTACATTGACATAATGAACTGACATTTTAAAATATTTTCAATTGACCTACAGTAATAATCTCTGTTGCAGTGTTAATTTTGTAGTATGATGAACGCTATCTTCCATGTGGTTGAACAATGTGTTTACTGTTGAAAATGTCATCATTCACTCACATATCGTTTTGAATTGTAAATCTCTACCACCCAACCCAACCTCAGCTGTGTCTGTGTGCTGTGTTCACCTCTCCTCCTGCTGCATGTATTTTTGTTTTGTTATTGTTTTTTTATTTTATTTTTTATTAAAACAAAGTACAATACAATTATTAAGTCACAGTCAGTGTTTTCTTGCATCATTCATTTTGTCTTAAACAATAATGTAAACTTTACTGATTTTGTGAGAGAACATGCTAATTCACAGAGACGCTGTAACCTCTCAGCTGACCCCAGTGAATCAGAGACCATTAAAACCTAATTTATACTTTGTACCACTAAGTATAAATTAGATGTTTGGTAAGTGGTTCTCAAACATTTTCATGTCAAGGACCCCCAAATGCATCTGTATTTGGCCTCCGTCACCCATTTTAAAACACTTTGTGCCAGGGACCCCTGTAGGAGTAGGTTGTGGGAATTCACATTATCATGTGTCTTCCGCAGTATTTGAAAAATAGTTTTCACTCAAATCTTCTCTTCCGGGAGTCCATGGCACAAAAACTTTTTAGATGGGTGTACGCGGCCAAATATATTTAGAAATATCAATTTGGGGGTATTTTTTGGCATGAAAAGGTTTCACAACTAGGCCTTATAGGCTACCATTGTGAACAGGCAGAGGATATTGTGGTTGTCATTCACGCTTGACATACCCAGGACCCTTGGACAACTTCATTCTATATTTTACCCCTTTTCACACAAAACTCAGCGTAAAGGTTCATGTCAACCCACAGGCATACTTCAAAACCACACAGGCTATAGGAGGCCATGGCATGAACCAATTCAAAACCACACAGGCTATATGAGGCCACACAATGTGTGTTTTATTTAAACATGCAGTGGAAATATTTGGGTTGTGCAGTGCATGTATAAAATTGTTAGAATTATCAGTTTTATTAATAGAGGGGGGGGGGGGGGTATAGGAGTAGCCTATAGCCTATACATTTCATCTTGTACTCCTTTTCGAACATTGTTGCTACTGTATGCGTAGCCTTATATTTCGGTTATATTATTTTAAGGTTTTTTTTAGAAATAAGTTATAACTCAAACTGATTAATTAATTAATTCATTCATTCTATTTCTAAAGCACAGCTAAGTTGCTAATATTTATTAATTAATTTTAAGGAGATGCATAAAAGAAAGCAAATTTTGAATATTAATACAATACAAATGTAAAAATCTAATAATCTAATGTAGTGATTTAAACCTTCACTTCCGCGGGCATGCGTCACGTGATCAGCGTTGTCGTCATGGTTGTTGTCATCAGAGTTCGATGATAGCCACTCTGGTTAGTGGTTATCATGTTTAGATGTCATTTAGCGGTTGTTTCAGTTTGTTTTGAGTCAAATGGGAGTTCTGGGTTTTTGAGTAGCTTGGACCAGAGCTATAGGTTTTGAGTAGGCCTACCGGTAATCATATGCTTGCCGCTTAATTACGCTTAATTAGTAGCCTACCAAACGTTTCTTAGGGGGAATCAGCAGGCCAGGTGTTGATTGAAGCCTCACATGAAAGAGGTTCGTTTATGGTAGGTGTCCGTAGATCTTGCTTTTAGTTTTAACTTTGGTAAAATGTCCAAAAATAGCACATGTAGCCTATAAAATGTGAAAATAGGCAATCGAAAATAGGCAATCTACAAGTGTACAGTAGGCTACACTTGTAGATTGCCCATTTTCGCAATACGACGAAATATTACCTAAAAGAGTAAAGAGACACGTTCTGCCATTCGTTTTTAGAGGTGATTTGTTGTGGCGTATGCATGCGTTTTTTGGGGGTCTTAACTACAAAGTCATTAATGACCCTTTCACACCAACAACAGGTGCGGTGAGTGGTGACAGCAAAGCTGGGTGTGTTGCTTCATTGGCAGAAAGAAGAGAAATCTAAAAACATGAGGTGGGCTGAAACATGTGAGTAGCCTTAACATAACAGTTAGAATAGCTCAGTGGTTCTCAAATAAGGGGGCCCAGGTCCCCAGCCCAACACAAATGAGCTGTGAACTTGTTACATATGCTATTTTTTAACATTTTTGGAAAAATGTTTAAATATAAATATATATTTTTATAACACAAATATTCTGTTCTGGGGGTCCCTAGCACCTAGCACATTTCAGATGGGGGTCCGCGGCCAAATAGATATCATTTTGGAGGTCCATTTGCACGAAAATGTTTGAGAACTACTGGCCTACTGAATACTGAAATCTTGGAATTGTAACTGCCTTTGGCTTGCAAGAAAACAGTGTAAGCTTAATTTTAATCAGCTCCGTGATTGGCTGGAAGATGTGTCATTCTGCACTGTGATTGGCTGAGCAATGTGAGCATCATTACGGGTGCCACATATAAGTGGCAGAGGGAGAGAGATGTCATCAGTCATTACGCCCATTTGCCCAAATATGTTTCCTATATGCTTATGAAATTATAAAGGGTGACTATTGCACATTTCGTGTTTAGACACTTACACATAACATGCCTTTTAACTTTAATGTTTTGCTTTGCTTAGTTTTTAGCCTTTTTAACTACCGGTAGTTATTCTCTTAATAAAATGTGTGCTCTGTAAAGCAGAGACCATTAAAACCTTAGTACCAAGAAAAGCACAATATAAATTGCTTGTATTGTTATTAAAAACATCTATTACAGGTAAATGTTACACGTCTATTACTTTGACATTTATTGTGCTTTTATTTTATCTTTATCTTACTTTACATAACATGGCTTGAGTGAAAGAGTTCCTCCTTTTGTTTTGCTGTTTTTTTCAATGATTCCTAGAAACATTTGGATTTGGTCCCTTGAATGATTGACTTCATGTCATGGAAGATTTACCACCAGCGTCAAACAGGAAGGATGTACAGTGTGTGTGTGTGTGTGTGTGTGTGTGTGTGTGTGTGTGTGTGTGTGTGTGTGTGTGTGTGTGTGTGTGTGCGTGGTGGCACATGGTTTATAGGCTACTTTCCTCGACGATCTTACAGGCGTATGCAAAGGCAAAAAAAATGTAATAGACATCCTTTATTGTTTATAGTTTCAATCTACAGATTATTGATATTCTACTGTTAGACTGATAATAGGTTATTGGTTTACTTATATGATCCCAGATGACTATTTCTACGCATTTGATGTATTGCCTTGTGTTGTCCTTGCTTATACTGTAAGTCAGTCTGCTAAACGCCTAAATTGTAAATTATGTTTTGTAAAGTTAGGTTTACACACCATGCACAAGAAAATGGCAGATATGCAAGTCACACAGCTCAGTCACAATGTGACTCGTTGTGCTGTGAACTGAGCTTGTAGTGTCGCGCGACGTAAGGCTCAGTCACGAATTAAGTGGTGGAAAAAGTACTCAATTGTTTTACTCAAGTAAAAGTATCAATACTGCAATATAGTAGTACTCCGTTACTAGTAAAAGTACGGAATTAAAATTGTACTTGAGTAAAAGTACAAAAGTATTGGCGTAAAAATGTATTTAATAGTAACAAAAGTATACTCATTATGCAGAATGTATACCAAAATGTTTATAGGGCTGAAGTGGTTACTGTTTGTCTTGTAATTGTGACAGTGGGTCGCATTTACTATGAAAACCTGCATTTCCGTGTATCACGTCACACCTCCATGATCACGCCTCGTGACATCACGCCTCCATATATGGTCACGCCTCCATCTCCATATATGGAGCAGAGCTGACCTGTTCTGACATTCCATATGTTGTTATTTCGCCACCTGTCCTTCCTCTTCGATGTCTCCCTTTTGACTGATACCTGCCCATTCAAACTCTAGACGGCCCACCCCAAAGTTATTACTTGCACGAGCAGAGTTGCCCAAGTACTGTTTTCGGCTGCGTACTGTATGTCGGTGACGCCCTCGGCCAATCAGGGATTGTGAATTTTTGGTGGTCCCTTCGGTCAATCAGGGATTGTGAATTTTTGGTGGTCCCTTTGGCCAATCAGGGATTGTGTATTTTTAGTGGCGTCGCTTGGCCAATCAGCGCAAGTTGGCAGCTTTCTGCGTATGTCGGTGGCCCCCTCGACCGATTGGATTGGCTCCGTATGTTGGTGGCATTGCTCGGCCAATCAGTGTGTAAAAACTGACAACCAAATTGACTTTCAAATTTTATATAGGGAACGTAAAATATTTAGAACCATTGTAATGGATATCTCGAACGGATTTATATAGACATAATTCAGATGTTTCAATAACTTGATTGGAGTCTGTTTATAGCAAATTAAATTGATTTGACATAGGTTAAAAAGTCCATGGATGCTGATACTGTCTGTTTACCCATTTGCCAAAGAAGCTTGCAATTTATATTGGGAAAGAGAACATACATAGGCAAGACATCCTTGCACGTTGGGTGGTCTAGAATAGACCAGTATAGTAGTATAGTAATACAAACTTTTGTGTGCATGCGTGCGTGTGTGTGTGTGTGTGTGTGTGTGTGTGTGTGTATGTGTGTGTGTGTGTGTGTGTGTGTGTGTGTGTGTGTGTGTGTGTGTGTGTGTGTGTGTGGGCGTGCGCGAGTGCGGCATCCTCATCAGCACTAGTGTTTGATGAGGTCACAGCCCTCGTTGCAGTGGCCGACCGTTATAACCCGACTACACACTACCTGCTCGAGGCTTTTCATCCTCGTAGTCTGGTGTGACAAGTAACTGCTGTTTCCATTGTGTTCTCTGTCTCCTCCGCCTTTAGTTTAGTTTGTCTTCAGAGAGAGACAGAGAGAGAACGAGAGAGAGAGAGAGAGAGAGAGAGAGAGCCAGGTCTAGAATAATAATTTCCATATCTGTCTGGTCTGGTCTGGGGCTCTGGGCGCGCGGGAGAGAGGAGTCTGGAGGTCTTGTCACGATGTGGGTAAGAAAGAAGAAGAATCGTGGCTGTCTTGTTGGGTGGAAACCTCTTATCTCCATATTCTAACTTTTTGTGTTACAGCATAATACAGCGTCACAAAAAAAGCATCACAAGTAGCAGATCCACGACCACAAGCTCAAAACGTGGCGCGAAGCGATGAGCTTGTAGATCTGCTACTTTGAATCCTTTGAATTTTAATCCTGAAAAGTAACAGTTTTGGACATATGGAGTTTTTTATTATTATTTTAAAATATATTTTAAAATAGAGCTCACAACGTATCGCATTCAGAGATTGCTATTCTCACTACTTTTCGCGCAACACTCTTGTATGGCGATGTAGTGCGTTATTTAAAAAGTTGAAATGTGGAGATACAAGGTTTCTGCTCGACAGCGATATGGGGATTCTTTTCAACAATAACAGATCTCCATTATTGTAATGGGTAAGAGAGGGACTGAAGGGGCGGTGGAGGGGGAACAAACAGCTTGACTTTATTTATTGTTATGTGTGTGGTTAATGTGCGAGCTGACTGTGTGTGTGTGTGTGTGTGTGTGTGTGTGTGTGTGTGTGTGTGTGTGTGTGTGTGTGTGTGTGTGTGTGTGTGTGTGTGTGTGTGTGTGTGTGTGTGTGTGTGTGTGTGTGTGTGTGTGTGTGTGTGTGTGTGTGTGTGTGTGTGTGTGTGTGTGTGTGTGTGTGTGTGGACGGTTCTAAGTGGTGGACTTAGAGCCTGCCAAGTTCTGTGGCAACATGCAGACACTTGAGACTGAATAATTCAGATGGAGAGGTATTTCTGATTGATGTGGAGAAGGTTTGAATTAGTTTGATGCAGTGGATAAAGTGTCTTAGGTGCGCATGTGTGTGTGTGTGTGTGTGTGTGTGTGTGTGTGTGTGTGTGTGTGTGTGTGTGTGTGTGTGTGTGTGTGTGTGTGTGTGTGTGTGTGTGTGTGTGTGTGTGTGTGTGTGTGTCGACAGTGGTCGACAGTAACTAAGTACATCTACTTGAATACCCTAATACCGTATTTCTTTTTGTGATGCTTATGACTTTGTGACTCACTACATTTGAAAGACAAATATTGTACTTAACTCTGCTATATTTCTAGAAAGGAAACCCCTGCCGGGGACCCAGAAATATTAATGAAAATAGCCGATTTACTAGCTCACGATGTGAGATGTGAGTTTGTACTTTTATTTTCACCATTTATTTTAAAAATTGTCTGAAGATTTTTTTAATACTGCAATGTATTTGGTAGGCCTATTCTAAAGAAAATGTACTTTGCTGCCATTTGATGTTTTTTGTTTTGGTTTTTTTAGAATTTACTTTTGAGTATTTCGCTAAAAGACTAAAACTTCCACTTGTAAATATTTAACCTGCAGTATCTAATCTATAATTTGATTCAAGCACTGGGGTTGAGTGCTTTGTCCAACTGTGTGTGTGTGTGTGTGTGTGTGTGTGTGTGTGTGTGTGTGTGTGTGTGTGTGTGTGTGTGTGTGTGTGTGTGTGTGTGTGTGTGTGTGTGAGTGCGTGTGCGTGTGCGTGTGTTACCTCCATCTACATAAAAGAAACACTACAGACAGAATGGACTGCGCTCATAAAGTCAAAGCCATAGTGATTTAGGTCTTATTATTACAGTGAGAGGCTGTTTGTGCATTAGGTTTCATCAGGTAGGTTTTAATTGCTGTGAGAGGTTTTAATGGGCCAGATGGATAACTGCTGTAAGTGTTTTATTGCTGATAGATGGTGTATTGCTCATTATATTCACTGTTCAGAGACTTCGTATATATATATATATATACTATCCCATATATACAGTATTATACACACTATACTGTAGCTCTTAGCACGTGCCGTAGCACCTTCCCTAGCCTCGACAACCATGCAGTCTTACACAAAGGTTAAAATGCAATTTAAATAGCATAGTTTATTTGTTGACCTGGGCATCCTATAGTTTGTATATTTTGAATGTTTATATATTGTTTAGACAAGATGATATAGGTTATTGGTTTACCTATGATCCTAGATTAGGCTACTGAGGCACTACACTGTCTCTATGCATGTATTACCTTGTGTTTACCTCGCTTACTGCTTATTGCTAAGTTGTAACTACCTGTATATACAGTAGAGTAGGCCTATTGTAGGCTGGCTGTCATTATACATGAAATGAACCGTACTGTCAACAGTCTGTACATATATATACATTCATAGGTGATAGATGCCATATTATTATAAGAGCACAAAAGTAGTGAAAATAGATCTACGCGTGTTCAGCTGAGCTTGTACATCTGCTATTTTCACTATTTTAGTAGAGAAATAACTACTAAATGGAGTAGCCTAGTGTAGAGAAATAACTAAGATTAAAAATAAAATATATACTAAAAATGAAAATAAGCTGACTTAATGAAGTCTAACCTAAAGTCATCTGCAAAACAGAAGTGTGACTAATTAGCCTGATGATTGTCAGACCCCGTTGAAGACGAAGACCCAAGAGTGTTAACGTGTTGGTCCTTTCTCTGTTGCCTTGCTTAGCAATAAATATAATTGTCTCTGTCGGGTGGAAACCTCATATGTCCAAAACTATTACTTTTCAGGATTCAAATTCAATAGTAGCAGATCTACAAGCTGGAAACGTGTTGATTCGAGTCACATTACGAGCTTGTGGATCTGCTACTTGTGATGCTTTTGTGTGACAATGTAGTAGTGTTGTATGATCAAGTATATTTACGGAAAAAAACTAAAAGTTAGAATATGGATATGAATATGAGTGTAAGATATAAAGAACTTTGAAGGAAAGGCTATCATTGCTATTTACTGTGTACACAGTGATGACAGATGCAGAAGTTTAATAAGAAGGCTCGCCACGAAACACCCTCGCCCCGGGTCAAATCCGGGGACCTCGGAGCAGTCACCACCAGGTATTCCTAAACGTAACCTCAGTAAAACTATAGCTAAACCTAACTGTATTCCTAAACGTAACCTCAGTAAAACTATAGCTAAACCTAACTGTATTCCTAAACGTAATCTCAGTAAAACTATGTCTATAAACCTAACCTTATTTCATGTTTGCTTATCTGAGCTTTTCTTAATAACGTTTTTTTTGTCCTCTCCCTTGGTCCCCACACACATGTAAAGCATCGTTGAGCATTTGGAAAAGTGCCATCTAAATTCCAGATATTATTATTATTATTAAACTTAACCTCAGTAAAACGAATACAAGAACCGCTGGGGCCGAGTGTGTTTTGCGGCGAGCGTTCCGTGTACCCAGAATCTGATAACTATGAGTATTACGATTTATGTATGTATGTTGTTGTTGTAAGTAGGATAGGCATTTATAAGCTTTCAGCTTCTGCCTATTCCCTTTGATCACCTTCATGTAACAGCTTCCATTCATTGTTGTAAATGTTGTATTTGAAACTGAAAGATGATCAAATAAACTAAACTAAACTAAACCAGAAGGTGCAGCACATCATGAAGCATCATGGATGATAGACCTACAGGGACATGGACACACCATCATCACTCAACGTCGGTTCTTGAGCAGCTCTTTCCAGGACTGTCCAACCAGAGAATGGTGATTTCTTTTTAAAGGCTCAATCTCAGGTTCGTCAGCCCATGAAATACTGATTCACTACCATCTGAATATGAAGAGGGGGAAAAAGGTGCATGGCTAAACCATAATGCATGTCACTATTATTCCATGAGAATGGAGCCAGCAACCAGTATGGAACCATGAAACCTATAGCATACCTATTCTGATTCTAGATTTTCAAAAGATATTTGTGGAGGGAAAAAGGGTCATTGTAATTTCCCCATCTCCTTTGTGTTTGTATTTGATGATTTCATGTATTATTGTGTTAGTTTTGTATGCTGTGTGTTGATGAATGTTAATGAATAAATAGGACCACAATGGAAACAAGTCAACTCTCAGGGTTTTGTAAGTGTAGTACGAGATGTGAGCAAAGCGTTCATTGTTTATGTTCCTTTAATTCGTTTTATGGGAACATTGTGACTATCGCGGGGAAATAATAATTTCAATGACTAAAATGAGACTGTCTCTGAAATTGGTTTGACATTCATTTGAACAGAAAGAGAGAGAGAGAGTCCTCTTGTGTCATCTATAATTCAGTCTGATTGCTTATTGCACTGCTGGCCTGCAGAGAAATGTTCAGCCGGTCAGACTGCTACATTAGGCAGCCCTGTAAGTACCATTACACTGTTGGTTTCTACACAAAGGATGTTGTTATTATAAAGGCAGTGCTTCACAATATTGTTCGTACCAAGAACCCCCAAAATTACCTATATGTATTTGGCTGCCGACCCCCCATCTGGAAACGTTTGGTGCCAGGGACCCAGAAGAGAAGATTCATTTTTGAATATTTTTGAATATCAAAACAAAAGTAATTAACGGCCTGTCCTTAAAGCAGTCACTTGTACTCATTTTGCAGAAAAATAGACAAAGGTCTTAATTGGTTAATTTATATTTTGTCACAATTAAATCTACAAAGTAACTTGAAACTAAAGCTATGAAATATTTTTTGTGGAGTAAAAAAAGTACAATATTTGACTTCTACGTGTAGCCTGCCTAGTGGTGTAGAAATATCAGGTAAAGTAAAAAAAAACTCAAAGTTGTACTGAAGTACAGTACTTGAGTAAATGTACATACTTACTTTCCAAGTGGAGATATGAATTAAATCCCATTGAAATGAGGGGACACACTATAATGTCTTTCATATTCTATCAATACATAGGACCACAATGGAAACATATCCCCAGGATTTAAAAAAGAAGAAGAAAAATAAGTATTCAATCAATCAATAATTCTAAACCTGCAGCCACAGGAATAAGACTGGTCACGCATGTCTGTTTGTTCACCACTAGAGGGAGTAATTTGCACACTGATCAGAGCTACTTATTGTGTATTTACTGGCTAACAGTAGTTAATGTAGTCATGTCAGGGACCACCACATTGATAGTTAATGTAGTCATGTCAGGGACCACCACATTGATAGTTAATGTAGTCATGTCAGGGACCACCACATTGATAGTTAATGTAGTCATGTCAGGGACCACCACATTGATTTTAAAAAATAAAATAGACCCCCATTTGAAATGATCTTGTGCCAGAAACCCACATAAGATAATATTGTAAAATAAAATCTTCCAATTTGTTCAGAAATAGTCACAGTATAAAATTAAGTCAAAATGGTCGTAATGATTTTGATTCTATATTAAATAATTTAGCTGGGGACCCCCTGGAAACCCCTTACCCCTCTCAACAGGCCTCACTTCTGGTCTATTGAACAGATTCAATATTGTAATTGTAACAATATGGCGATTGGGGAATTCCTTAAAGGGTTAGTTAGTTCAGATTTTTGGACTTAAAGCTGTAGGAAATACTTTACTGGTTGCAAAGGTCTGGTTTTGGTGAATATTAAAGATAAAGTGCCGTGCCCCCCACATGATCATGATCATCAGGTACTATGATTATAGGCTACTAGAAGGATTTTTTTTCAAAAACGTGTACAGAATGTGTTCAAATGATGTTATTTTTTGTTTTCACCTTAACACCACCCACCTGAACTGAAGCCACACCCACAGTTGCTGTTGTATGATAATGGAGGAGGAGTTAGGGGAGGGGTTAGGGTTATGATGTCACAAAAGTGGTGTATTTCGATTGAGCCTTTTGACTCAAAGGCTTTCAGCTTTCATAGAAGAAATCAAAAATACACAGGGAAGACATATTTGAATATTATAACCACACCCGGGGGTCAATTAGAGTAATGTTAACTCCATAGACACATACAAAAAGTACCAAAATCACGGCACTCCCTCTTTAAGTAGTTCCGGTCATTTTGTGAGCTTCTTGACCGGTTAGTTTCTGTGAAAGCTTTCCCCACAATAACAGAAAACATAAAATACACTAGTATTGATTGATTGATTGATTGATTGATTGATTGATTGAAGTTTTTATTTCACAGTATGCAGAATGGGTACATTTAAAAACGAAAGCACAGGTGGGGGGGACCTGCATGAGCTTTCATGCAGGTCAAAGGTCAGATAGGGATTGTGCTCTCAAAGGAGAGATTAAAGCAGGTCGCCAAGGTAGCGTTATGAGTGACCATGGCGACCAGGGTCGGGTCAACATACAGGGTAATTACAATGTATGTGAAACACATTGGGATGTTATGAGGGCAGGGTGTGTGACTGTGTTTACCCCATGTGTGTTTTTAATTCACGTTATCGTTACCTTCATGTGACTTGTACAAGAGTTTTATATCTGTAATTATATGCTTTCTAATATATATCCACATTTGTTTTATAACTAATTATATGCTTTCTAATAAATATCCACATGTTTTATAACTGTAATTATATGCTTTCTAATTAATATACACATTTGTTTTATAACTATAATGATATGCTTTCTAATAAATATACCCATTTACACAAAGCTCACAAGTGTGTACTACTAGGTTTTTTTATCTTGAAAATATTTTTTCATTTCTTTAACATAAATCTTCTCTTCTGGGGGGTTCCTGGCACGAAACATTTTCTAAATTCTATTTCATGAGCTCTCGGTCATATCGTTCTTCAGGTCACACTTGTACTCGTAATGATTTTATAAAACGTACATGGGTTTCACTGAGAGAGTGAAATATTTTACAATCTCAGTAGTAATAATGAATAATGAATATTCAGGATTTTGACTGTGCCGGGCTGTAATCATATTCTAATGCAACATTTTAATTTTGTAATAATTCTATTCAAAAAATGCATCTGTGGGTGTTTATGCATGTTCAGGTGGTCCAGGCCGTGACCTCTGTTAGCCCCCTGTGTGTGAGTCAGCCAGCCAGGGATGAAGCGTGCTGTGTGGGCCAAGGCGGGCCGGGGCCAGGCCCGGGTCACCCAGGGTCAGCCAGCCTGCATGACCTGGGCTGCATGCGTGAGGGTGCCTGCGTGCGTGCGTGTGTATGAGTGAGTGAACATGTGTGTGTATGTGTACATGCAGACTGAAATGCCAGATCATGGAACCCTGCGGTGGGGTGAGCAGGCTAACATACAGTGATGTCAGAGTGGCTGATGAAAAATACTCAGGTCAGCAGGTGTCAGGACAAGACGGCAAGGGTCATTACGCACATACACCCGTGTGTGTGTGTGTGTGTGTGTGTGTGTGTGTGTGTGTGTGTGTGTGTGTGTGTGTGTGTGTGTGTGTGTGTGTGTGTGTGTGTGTGTGTGTGTGTGTGTGTGTGTGTGTGTGTGTGTGTGTGTGTGCGCGCGCATGCACGTGTGTATTAGTGTTGATTTTGGGAGCAAATACCAAATTTAGGTTTTAGTCATAGTCTTTTGAATAAAATTCCATTTAGTTTTAGTAATATTTTAGTCAACTGTGTTAGAAGTCTGCAGTTGATTTTGTAAATAAATTCCCGGCCTTGATGGCATTGAAATGCCTGATTTTACACTTGGTTGCATGCTGATAATAGCAGATCTACGAGCTCACAACGCATCGCAGTGTGACAGGTTGTGAGCTTGTAGATCTGCTATTTTCAGAGCGCAACACCCGAGCCCACTAGTCCCTCCTTAACATTTTAGTCTTAGTTTTTATTTGTTGACGAAATTGTCTGTATATTTAGTCTTAGTTTTAGTCATCATATTAGTTTTTATTTCGTTTTAATTTTGTTATTGTCAGTGAAAAAAGGTAGTCGACCAACATTTTTTGTCATACTTTTAATCAACGAAAACAACACTAGTGTGTATTATAACATTTTAACTGAATGTTTGCCACCCAAAATCTCTCTAAAAACAAGAATTGTTCCTTTTAGTTTTTAGTTTTTTATTTTATTTTATATTTTATATATAAATCGCAACTTGTTTTTGTTATGTATTTTCCAAGGCAGATGGCTGCAACCAAACTGACACATAATCAGTCATCAGAGAGAGACACTCTTATTGTGGCGTTTCCACTGCAGCGCTGCGTCGCCATATGCCACCCAAAGTTGTTACTGTATAAAATTTAAATAATCATTCGGGGTGCGTGACTTCTTCTGCCACGGCTACCGGCCTGCTGCAGATGTTGGAGCGAGAGAGAGCCGAGTGGACCTCGCATACGCACGGTACATCTGCAGCGTGTGGGTTCTGGTGTTTTCGGGGGGCGGAGGAGAGGGGATGGGGGAGGGGAGGGGAGGGGGGGGGGGGGGGGTGAAAGGTGTGGCGGCAAGAGGCAATGAGCTGGCTAGGTCAGTCGGTTCGAGCCTGCAGAGAGAGAGAGAGAGAGAGAGAGAGAGAGACGGCATGGCCTTGGAACAGCGCGGGGGCGGTTCACTTCCCCTTTCCCTGCCTCGCGGCTTCCTGTGAGCGCTCTAAACCGTTAACCACACCCTCCCTGCCCCCCCGTTCAACCCCCCACCCCTCCACAACACGCCTCCACAACACACACCGAGCTCTTCTAGACAAGCACTCCCCCCCACACACTGTACTCTTTCCCCTCTGTTCCCTGGCCAGTAACCTCAAACACACACACTGTGACACACACACACACACACACACACACACACACACACATACAGACACACACACGCGCGTACGCACACGTATACGCACACACTCCAACAATAGCTATCTTCGCTCATATAGTCACACCTCTGTCTAATCCTCCCCACCCTTCCATGACAACAGTCCACCCCTATATCTCCCCCTTCCCTCTCTCTCTCTCTCTCTCTCTCTCTCTCTCTCTCTGACACCAGTGCCTAATTATGACCCTGACAGATTGAATCAGAGGAAGGTGTGAGTGTGTAACAATGGCTGTGGAACCATTTGTGGTTACACAGTATAGGTATAGGTTCATGCTTGTGGAAGCTTGCTTGTCTTCACACTGTATGAGACAGGGTGAACACCCCCCCCCCCCTCCCTCCCTGTCTCGTGCGTGCGTGCGTGCGTGCGTGCGTGCGTGCGTGCGTGCATTCTGTCTGTCTGTCTGTCTGTCTGTCTGTCTGTCTGTCTGTCTGTCTGTCTGTCTGTCTTTGTGTCAAAGCCAGTTACTCTCTTCCTCATCAACCACTTCCATAGAACTGATAGTCCATGGATGTATGCTTGGCAATGGTTAAATCACCATTGAGGTGGAGGAGAGGGGAGGGGGGGATCTTTCTCAGCATTTCCCAGATTGTCGTTGACGAATTGATGTGAGATGTGTCGGGGATTTTTTCCGTTTTCACTGTTATTTTGCAACACACCGGTAGCAGTTTGTACTGAAAGATTAAAAAAAGTCCCCACACGTCACCTTATTGTGACTATGTCAGTGTTGACCGTCTGTGACCTGATAAGGACAGTCATAATGATGATGTTACGAGGAGTATCCACTGTACCGTCTCTGTCGGGTGGAAAACTCATATTTACAAAACAGTTACTTTTCAGGATTCAAATTAAATTGTGGATCTGCTACTTTTGTGTGACACTGCAGCATGATCAAGTAGGGCGTTAATTTACGGGAAAAACACAAAAAGCACAAGAGCTTTTTGTGTTTTTATGCCCGAGAGCAATGATAATTGTGTGTGTGTGTGTGTGTGTGTGTGTGTGTGTGTGTGTGTGTGTGTGTGTGTGTGTGTGTGTGTGTGTGTGTGTGTGTGTGTGTGTGTGTGTGTGTGTGTGTGTGTGTGTGTGTGTGTGTGTGTGTGTGTGTGTGTGTGTGTGTGTGTGTGTGGCGATGTGTGGTGGGGTGGTGGGGTAGTGGTGTGTGTGGGGGGGGGTTGAAGGTCCACTCCTCTGCTGGGAGTGTGTTCCCGTACGGGAGAGAGGAGGAGAGGGGTGGAGTACATGGAGTGAGAGAGAGAGTGTGTGGGGGAGTGAGTGAGTGTGGGGGCAGCCAGGCCATCTGGACTGTGAGGCTAGAGAGAGAGAGAGATGTCCAATGCAATGTCCACCTTAAAGACTATGTGTATTCCTGTACTACAGTCGAGCAGAAACGTCTTGTCTCCATATTCAAACTTTTTGTGTTTTTTTGTGTAAATTATCTCCCTACTTGATCATACAGCGTCACACAAAATAATCCGAAAGTAGCAGATCTACAAGCTGGAAACGTGGTGTGAATCGATGCATTTCGAGCTTGTACATCTAATTTGAATCCTGAAAAGTAACAGTTTTGGACAGAATTAAAACATAAAGAAAACAACATCATGGACAGACAAAAACATCTGCACTGCGCTGTTCTTACTACTGTACATAGAACTAACCAAACGAACTGTAAGAGCAGATAACTTTCAATACAT
Organism: Electrona antarctica; assembly: GCF_951216825.1. Taxonomy (NCBI): domain Eukaryota; kingdom Metazoa; phylum Chordata; class Actinopteri; order Myctophiformes; family Myctophidae; genus Electrona; species Electrona antarctica. The sequence goes on from NC_136807.1 coordinate 28,212,459, forward strand.
TTGGGGGGAACTGCTGCTGAAGTTTTATACTAAGTTAAGTTATCCTTGCTTACTTATAAATATATTTTAACAGTAAACGCACTTATTGTTAAGGATTTTTTATTTTCTTGAAGCTAGTTTGATATGTTTTTTTAATACATTTGACTGCAAATTTGCAATGTTCCACTAGCTCTGTTTACACGTCTCTGTGCTATTTTAATGGTACATTTTTTAATTTAATTCACACTTGCTTTGGCAGTGTAAATGTGCAATATGCTCCCTATGCCAATGAAGCCCCTTAGTTTGAACTGAACTGAAATTGAAAGAGAGACAGAAAGAGTCTAGAGAGAGAGAGAGAGAGAGAGAGGTGCGCACACACGCTCGCACGCACGCACGCTCGCACGCACGCACGCACGCACGCACGCACGCACGCACGCACGCACGCACGCACGCACGCACGCACGCACACACACACACACACACACACACACGAGACATGGTAAAAGGGGCGAGGAGGGTAAAAACAGTGATATACAGTAGTGTCCACACCATGTAATCCAGGGTCTGTTCTTACCATAGACTGTAAAGGTTCTATACAGTAGTGTCCACACACCATGTAATCCAGGGTCTGTTCTTACCATAGACTGTAAAGGTTCTTACACCCTTAGTTAAATAAACACAGAAAGGAAGAGAGGGAGACTATAGTGCTTGTGGGCAAAGATGCTGAACATCTCCAATGCTGAATGTACCACGAGTCAGACAAAATCCTCGTGTTAATTTAACTCAGTGTACAAATGGAACCAAATGGACCCGTAAAATGTTACGCTCTCGGAGTTGCGGACCCGTGCGTGTCCATTTGGTTCCATTTGTTTAATCTCTGGGTTACAGAACTGCAAGGGTCCATTTGGTTCCATTTGTACACTCTCTGAGGTACAGAACCGTGAGGATTCATTTGGTATCCTAACCAGCAGTCATTCAGCTGGAGCTAAACCAACCCCATTAGGGTCCATTTGGTTCCGTCTGTATGCTCTCTGTACTGAGGAGGATGGAGACTATTAGAACAGTGTATGCTCTCTGTACTGAGGAGGATGGAGACTATTAGAACAGTGCTCTCTGTACTGAGGAGGATGGAGACTATTAGAACAGTGTATGCTCTCTGTACTGAGGAGGATGGAGACTATTAGAACAGTGTATGGTCTCTGTACTGAGGAGGATGGAGACTATTAGAACAGTCTGTATGATCCCTGTACTGAGGAGGATGGAGACTATTAGAACAGTGTATGCTCTCTGTACTGAGGAGGATGGAGACTATTAGAACAGTGCTCTCTGTACTGAGGAGGATGGAGACTATTAGAACAGTGTATGCTCTCTGTACTGAGGAGGATGGAGACTATTAGAACAGTGTATGCTCTCTGTACTGAGGAGGATGGAGACTATTAGAACAGTGTATGCTCTCTGTACTGAGGAGGATGGAGACTATTAGAACAGTGTATGCTCTCTGTACTGAGGAGGATGGAGACTATTAGAACAGTGTATGGTCTCTGTACTGAGGAGGATGGAGACTATTAGAACAGTGAATGCTCTCTGTACTGAGGAGGATGGAGACTATTAGAACAGTGTATGGTCTCTGTACTGAGGAGGATGGAGACTATTAGAACAGTGTATGCTCTCTGTACTGAGGAGGATGGAGACTATTAGAACATTGTATGGTCTCTGTACTGAGGAGGATGGAGACTATTAGAACAGTGTATGCTCTCTGTACTGAGGAGGATGGAGACTATTAGAACAGTGTATGCTCTCTGTACTGAGGAGGATGGAGACTATTAGAACAGTGTATGCTCTCTGTACTGAGGAGGATGGAGACTATTAGAACAGTGTATGGTCTCTGTACTGAGGAGGATGGAGACTATTAGAACAGTGTATGCTCTCTGTACTGAGGAGGATGGAGACTATTAGAACAGTGTATGCTCTCTGTACTGAGGAGGATGGAGACTATTAGAACAGTGTATGCTCTCTGTACTGAGGAGGATGGAGACTATTAGAACAGTCTGTATGCTCTCTGTACTGAGGAGGATGGAGACTATTAGAACAGTGTATGCTCTCTGTACTGAGGAGGATGGAGACTATTAGAACAGTCTGTATGCTCTCTGTACTGAGGAGGATGGAGACTATTAGAACAGTGCTCTGTATGCTCTCTGTACTGAGGAGGATGGAGACTATTAGAACAGTCTGTATGCTCTCTGTACTGAGGAGGATGGAGACTATTAGAACAGTCTGTATGCTCTCTGTACTGAGGAGGATGGAGACTATTAGAACAGTGCTCTCTGTACTGAGGAGGATGGAGACTATTAGAACAGTGTATGCTCTCTGTACTGAGGAGGATGGAGACTATTAGAACAGTGTATGCTCTCTGTACTGAGGAGGATGGAGACTATTAGAACAGTGTATGCTCTCTGTACTGAGGAGGATGGAGACTATTAGAACAGTGTATGGTCTCTGTACTGAGGAGGATGGAGACTATTAGAACAGTGAATGCTCTCTGTACTGAGGAGGATGGAGACTATTAGAACAGTGTATGGTCTCTGTACTGAGGAGGATGGAGACTATTAGAACAGTGTATGCTCTCTGTACTGAGGAGGATGGAGACTATTAGAACATTGTATGGTCTCTGTACTGAGGAGGATGGAGACTATTAGAACAGTGTATGCTCTCTGTACTGAGGAGGATGGAGACTATTAGAACAGTGTATGCTCTCTGTACTGAGGAGGATGGAGACTATTAGAACAGTGTATGCTCTCTGTACTGAGGAGGATGGAGACTATTAGAACAGTGTATGGTCTCTGTACTGAGGAGGATGGAGACTATTAGAACCGTGTATGCTCTCTGTACTGAGGAGGATGGAGACTATTAGAACAGTGTATGCTCTCTGTACTGAGGAGGATGGAGACTATTAGAACAGTGTATGCTCTCTGTACTGAGGAGGATGGAGACTATTAGAACAGTGTATGCTCTCTGTACTGAGGAGGATGGAGACTATTAGAACAGTCTGTATGCTCTCTGTACTGAGGAGGATGGAGACTATTAGAACAGTGTATGCTCTCTGTACTGAGGAGGATGGAGACTATTAGAACAGTCTGTATGCTCTCTGTACTGAGGAGGATGGAGACTATTAGAACAGTGCTCTGTATGCTCTCTGTACTGAGGAGGATGGAGACTATTAGAACAGTCTGTATGCTCTCTGTACTGAGGAGGATGGAGACTATTAGAACAGTCTGTATGCTCTCTGTACTGAGGAGGATGGAGACTATTAGAACAGTGTATGCTCTCTGTACTGAGGAGGATGGAGACTATTAGAACAGTGTATGCTCTCTGTACTGAGGAGGATGGAGACTATTAGAACAGTGCTCTCTGTACTGAGGAGGATGGAGACTATTAGAACAGTGTATGCTCTCTGTACTGAGGAGGATGGAGACTATTAGAACAGTGTATGCTCTCTGTACTGAGGAGGATGGAGACTATTAGAACAGTGTATGCTCTCTGTACTGAGGAGGATGGAGACTATTAGAACAGTGTATGGTCTCTGTACTGAGGAGGATGGAGACTATTAGAACAGTGTATGCTCTCTGTACTGAGGAGGATGGAGACTATTAGAACAGTGTATGCTCTCTGTACTGAGGAGGATGGAGACTATTAGAACAGTGTATGCTCTCTGTACTGAGGAGGATGGAGACTATTAGAACAGTGCTCTCTGTACTGAGGAGGATGGAGACTATTAGAACAGTGCTTCCCAAACCTTTTTAGCTCAAGATCCAAAAGAGGAATTAGACGTTTGCCGGGGACCCAAACTAGTGAAAATAGCAGATCTACAAGCTCACAATGCGGCATTGTGAGCTTGTAGATCTGCTATTTTCACTAGAAGTAAGGTATGGTATACCTTACCTTACCTTACTTCTTAAACATTTGTTTTCTAATTTATAATTTTTATTTGACTTCTTCATGAAATTACTGAAAGAAATGGTTGAATTTGGTTTTTAATTCATGAAAAGGGAATTTTTGGGAATGCTTTTTTTTGGGGGGGGGGATGTTTTTTGAAAATGTTTTGAAATATTAATAATTAAAAACAACATGTAGTCAACAAAAACATTAAATAAAGGGACCCATACAAATGTGTCCGCGACCCACAAATGGGTCCCCGAGCCAGTGTTTGTGAAACGGTGTATTAGAGAGATTGTATAAGGATGCTAAGAGGAGCGGCGGTCTGTTGACAGGACCATCTGTAGCTTCCACTTACAGCACGACATACTGTACACTACAGCATGAGCTCCCACAGCCAGCTGGGAGCTTTCCTGCTTGAAATGTGTAAAAGAATGAAGCTCATTTCAACTGGCTATTACAGTATGTGTCTGTAACAACAAGCGTTACAGACCCTGCTAAATGTCTCTATTTGCTGTGAGCTCTACTAATACGCACACCTGTACACAACCATAATGTATCTACTCTACATACGTGCGCGTGTGGTAAGACTGACAGCCACCTTGAAATGGACAGTTTACAGATACATGCATGTACGTACATACCGTGTACACCTGTACTGTCTACATACAACATATGGATACAATGACAGCGTGTGTACGTGTGTGTACGTGTGTGTACGTGTACGTGTGTGTACGTGTGTGTGTGTGTGTGTGTGTGTGTGTGTGTGTGTGTGTGTGTGTGTGTGTGTGTGTGTGTGTGCGTGTCTGCGTGCGTGCGTGCGTGCGTGCGTGCGTGCGTGCGTGCGTGCGTGCGTGTGCATGTGTGTGTGTAGGCCTACAGTTTGCAGACACATTCTGTATGTACAAACATCTTGTACATAATATATATTCACAGATAAACGTATAGTATGTATCACGTACACACCAAATACAAATCTGTGCAACGTGTATGTATTCTTTGTTATATTACAAGGATTGACAGCCACTTGGAAATGGACAGTTTACACTTACTGTACATACAAATATACATACATAGGCCTACAGTACATACACATACGTAGTATGTACGTACGCGTACGTATCTTTTGCAACATCTTTCAAGTTGCATCGTCTGTATCTTGATTGACGGCTGCCTTGAAATGGACAGCTTTTTCCGGGGAGATAACGAGGACCTCGCAGGGGGGGCGGGGGGGATGTGTAAAGGCCTCATCACCACCACTGTCCTTGAATGGTCAGGAAACCCCCACCCCCCTCTTTGACCCTCACCCTTGCTACACTCAGTGCCCCTCCTCCTCCTCCTCCTCCTCTTTTCCCCCCACCACCCCCACCCTCTTCTCTCTTTCTCTCAACCAACTCAATATCCATTCCCCCCACCCCCAGGAGTCCCCTCCCCCCCTGCCCGGGCCCTCACCTCCCCTGCACTCAAGGGCCCCGGAAAGGGCCTGAGGAGGGGGGAGGTGGGGCGGTGGGGGGCGCGGGGGAAGGTTAGGGGTCAGCAAGGGTCGGCGGCTCGCGACTCCCTCGTCCATCCTCTCTCTCCCTCCCTTCTCCCCTGACCCTCTGTCTTCTGAACCTCTATCTCACTATCTCTCTCTCTCTCTCTCTTGCTCTCTCCCCCTCCATCTTTGTCTCTCTCTCTGTCCTCTGTGGTACCACTCCTCATCTCTCCTCTCTCATTGTTTGACCCACTTTCTCTGTCTTTCTGTCTCTCTCTCTCTCTCTCTCTCTCTCTCTCTCTCTCTCTCTCTTTCTCTCTCTCTCACTGATTATTTTTCCTCCGTTCCTTCCTTCCTTCTCTGGCGGTATACTGTATTGATTGGGGTTTCTATTTACCCTCTCTCTCTCTCTCTCTCTCTCTCTCCCCTTTCCTTCTCTCCCTATCTCTCTCTATCCTCTCTTTGTTCCCCGGTGTATTGTAATGCTGAAGCCTCTTTGATCTGTGTGTGTTCGTGTCTGAGTATCTACATAGATGCTCAGACACAAACACAGTAAATGGAGACATTTAGGAATACGGCATGCTGCCTAAATGTAAGCTCTACTAATACGCTCACCTGTTCACGCGAGCGCATGCCTGGCTGCGCACATGAAAACGTGCGTGTGTGCGCGCACACACACACTTGCTTTTTACCGCTTTTTCCTCCCCAATTTAGTCATTATGCCAATTAATTCCTCCCCACACACATCTGTGTGTTGTCACTGCTGTTGTCAACTACTGACTCACCTACCAGTGAGGAGATCCCACCAGGAGGCCTACTCCTCCCACCCAGCACTCCCTCCCTGCTGACAGGTGCCGCCCCGCCCCGTAGGATTATGCAGTGACAATCATCACCCTGACCAATTCTCTCCCCCAAACACGGGCCAATTGTGTTCGTAGACACACTGCTCCGTGGTGGATTCAAACCCACAACCTCCGTGGTGGTGGGCAGTAACTTTACCACCGCACCACCCTGAGCATGCATGGGGGGGATATGTTTTTATCCCTGCTTCTGGTCAGACCAAATTAAACATATCCATTTACTTTTGGGAAATGCAGACAAATATTATTTTATATTTGTGGTAATAATCACAATTTAAGATTTTAATTTAAAATGTATATGTTTCTCCCTTAACTCTGCTGTCCCTATTTTGGGCAACATTTTCTAAATGTTTCGAAATCTGTGGAAATGTTTTTTTTTTAATAAAACTAAATTCAAAGATAGCAGATCTACAAGCTCACCAACCACGCATCACAGATGACAGAATAATGACGACTGCATTATGTGCATTCAAATCCTTCTGCCTTAAAGCGCTATGTAACTTGTAATCTGTATGGTAGAGTATGTTAAAACAATGTAACTTATACAATTGGGTGGTTGTATTTTGTCTGCTTGCTCTTCTATTGAGACATTTAGATTGTGTTAAAGGTCATGTCTCACCTAGACAAAGGATCTGACAAGAATTCTGACCTGGTGGTCAAGATTCAATTTGTCCCCTGAGCAAGCAGGCCCGCTCTATTAGCTCAATGGTAAACATTTTAGCACTTTGTTTTTTTTCTTCATAAATGAAAGCCCTACTGAGTCTGGGGATCTTAGTATAATTTGATTATCAAGCATTTTTACTACACCGTCACACACAAGTATCAAAAGTAGCAGATCCATAAGCTCGAAATGCGGCGCAAAGCGACATGTTTTGAGCTCGTGGCTTTGCTACTTTTGATACTTTTGAATTTAAATTATGAAAACAAACAGTTTTGGACATATGAGATTTCCACCCGACAGAGATGATAAAATTCCTTTGGGGAAATATTTACATATAAGCGAGCCACAAACACGCACGCACGCACGCACGCACGCACGCACGCACGCACACACGCACGCACGCACGCACGCACGCACACACGCACACACGCACACACGCACATCAAATACAAACACACCGTAGGGGGGGGGGGGGGGGGGGGGGTAGCCTGCGTTATATAGCCCCCAGACAGCTGAAGGGAGAGGAGATGAGGTACAGAGGGAGGAAAGAAAAAAAAATTAGAAACCAAATTAGAGGAACTGGTCAGGCGAGGAGGAGAGGCAGTGAGGAGGAGGAGGAGGAGGAGGAGGAGGAGATGGAGAGGCAGGGAGGAAGAGCAGGAGTACAGGGGAGAAGATTGAGGGAAGGAGCCAAGGAAAGGAGGGCTAGGACAAACAGAGCAAGTGACCTGAGCACAGGGGAGTGTCCTTTAGTACCTTCCTTCCCATCATGCATCAACAAAAAGGTTGCTGAGAGGACAGAAATACCAGTTAAAAAGAGTGTGTGGGAGAGAGAGGGGATAGAAGGGGATAGAGGGGAGAGAGAGGGAGATAATATAAAATGTAGAACGTGTCTATTGGTGCAAGTCTTTGTCCAGTCTGGCACCCTCTGACCCACCCCTTGGGTGTGTGTGTGTGTGTGTGTGTGTGTGTGTGTGTGTGTGTGTGTGTGTGTGTGTGTGTGTGTGTGTGTGTGTGTGTGTGTGTGTGTGTGTGTGTGTGTGTGTGTGTGTGTGTGTGTGTGTGTGTGTGTGTGTGTGTGTGTGTGTGTGTGTGTGTGTGTGTGTGTGCTCGCGTGTGTGCGTGTGTGCATGCATGCACATGTGCGCACACTTAAGTGCCAGACCTAACCGATCCTGACAAAAGCTTTCCTTGTGTGCTCTCTTATCATCTTAACCCACCCCCCACCACCCCCCCACCCCTTCTCCCCATCGCTAACTCTCTCCTCCTCTCATGGCCCCCTATCCCCCACCTCCCCCCCCCCCCCACACACACACCACAGCTTTCTGACTGACTGAATGACCTCGCCCCCGCACTCTTGTACGGAGACAAACATTCACTGGCCTTCCAACAGGAGGGGGATTTTTTTAAACGCACACACACACACACAAGCACACGCACGCACGCACGCACGCACGCACGCACGCACGCACGCACGCACGCACGCACGCACGCACGCACGCACGCACGCACACACACACACACACACACATACACACACACACACACACACATACACTCCCTCTCTCTCATGTCTCACGTGCACTCACACAATACACTCGGGCGGTCTCTCTCCTCCTCCCCACTATTCCAATCTCTCCCCACCCTAAAAAACACCGTGGTCTCCTCCTCGCCCGGCTGGCTGGCCTGGTGCGTCCCACGCCTTCCCAGAGGGCCTCTTCTCTCCCACAGTGGGACTGACTGACTGGCTGACTGACTGACTGACTGACTGACTGACTGACTGACTGACTGACTGACTGACTGGCTGACTGGCTGACTGACTGACTGACTGACTGACTGACTGGCTGGCTGGCTGGCTGGCTGGCTGGCTGGCTGGCTGCTGGCTGGCTGGCTGGCTGGCTGGCTGGCTGGCTGACTGACTGGCTGGCTGGCTGACTGACTGGCTGGCTGGCTGACTGACTGGCTGGCTGGCTGACTGACTGGCTGGCTGGCTGACTGACTGGCTGGCTGGCTGGCTGACTGACTGGCTGGCTGGCTGGCTGGCTGGCTGGCTGGCTGGGAGAGCTGGGAACGACCGTGGAGTGGTTGTTGTGTTTTCCTTCTTTTCAACCACCTCCTCCATGCAGGACAGGACAGACATGATAGGTGTGGCCACGGCCCCAGTAGGTGTGGCCACGGCCCCAGTAGGTGTGGCCACGGCCCCAGTAGGTGTGGCCACGGCCCCAGCCAGCGGCAGATAAACACATCACATTATTATCATTATCGCCCCTTGATGAGGATTCTGCTGACGTTATTTTATACTTGTTTGTTGCCGGGGGAATAAAAAGATCTACAAGCTCACAACGCGTTGCGGAGCAACTTGTAAGATCCGCATTTTTTTCAACACGCAATCAAGTACAGAATTGGGCATTGCATCATTACCTTCCTCTTTCTCTGACTTTCTCTGAATGAGTGTTTCATCAAACTAGCAGCGTGTGCACATAAGTGCAGACATACACATATTATGCGCACACACGCGCACGCACACTCACTGAGAACTGCACAAGCGTTTTGAGTGATGAATCCCCCCACCCGTCGGGTGTCTTGCATCAGTGTATACAATGACGGTACACAGCAGCTCAAATTGGGTTTCATACATATCTTACATACTCCTACAACTGTGACCCCCCCACCCCCGATCTACATTCGCTCTCCCTCCCTCTTGCCTCCTCGCGTCTATTCTCTCGGTGGTGTAAGTAAGCAGCTTAAACACCTACAGGGGTGTGACATCAGGGCCCCCGCGCGCGGTGGTGGCGGACGCGGTGCCTCGTTCCGACTGCCTGTCAGTGCTGGCGGCGGGAGCCGGCAGGAGAGGAAGAACGAACGCGGTCGGGTCGGCGGTCGTCGGAGAGGGGGAGAGCGTTTCATTGGTCTATTCTCTCCGTCCCCGCTCTGCCTGGCATCAGTGGCGCTGCTGTGGTTAAGGCAGAGCCAAGCCTGTCCTCTCACATTAGTCCGGGCTGAGCCAGACAAGCCATCATACCCCCAACCTCCCCTCCCCTCTCCTTCTCCTTCTCTCCTGTTCTATGGTTCTCTCCTCCTACCCCCTTTCCAATCTTAATCTCCTGTCTTCCTCTCCTCACAACTACTCCTCCTCTCCTCTTTTTTCCCTCCTCTCCTCTCCTCTCCCCTCCTCTCCTCTCCCCTCCTCTCCTTTCCTCTCCTCCGCATAGCTCTGCCATGGGCACAGGTCCCCAATCTCCAAGGTGATTATGACAAAAAACGAACGTTCCCCGGGAGACAGGGACAGCAGAGATAAGAGAGGGGGAGTGAGAGAATAGAAGAGAGGGGGGGGGGGTGGTGGATGTGGGAGGATGGTTTTTGGGGGGAGGGGGGGGGGGCAGGCTGCACGGATCAGAGATGGATGATGTAACGATGGAATTTTGACTGAGTGGGACGGAGCAGAGCAGAGTGCATTGTGTTACTGTGCTGGAATTTTGGTTTCTGGTTGAGAGGTTTGGGGTGAACCAGCAGTCATTTCTTATTCAGTCATTCACATTTATTTATTTGAAAAAAATAGCAGAACTATAAGCTCACAACGTGTGAGCTTCACGACCTGTTTTGTGTTGTTTTTTTTGCTGTGAAATGTTTTACATTTTTTGAATTTTGTTCTGTGTACGCCATAATGTAGGGGCTCCATATATGCAGGTTGAACTTGAAACTGTGTCCGTCCGTCCGTCCGTCCGCCCGTCCGTCCCACTGTCCATCTAAACATTACAGGCCCACTCTATGCATGCATATGCATATGCATATACATATTATGTGCATGACAGATGCGTACATCAGATGCGTACATCATAGCTGTGTACAAACAGAGAGCATAATCCACTGTCCACAAACTCTCAGATAGACGGTCACTCATATTGTAGCTGTATAACCCCCACTGTGAGGGTCAGAGATAATTTGTTGTGGTGCGGGATGGGGTCGCGACCCCATATGGTCAGCCGGGGTCAAATCAAACTGCAAGCGCTGAGCCCAAGGAGGTCATTAAAGAGCGGGGGGGGGGGGGGTGGAGATGGAGAGAGGGGGGGGGGGGGGGGTGGGTTGACTGAGTGTGTGGGGGGCTGTACAGGGGGGGGATGCCGTTAACCCTTTCCCCCGCCTCCTCCTCACCAGAGAGAGAGAGAGAGTGAGAGAGAGAGAGGGAGGGAGGGAGAGATGAGATAGGAAATGTAGTGGAGAGGAGAGGAGAGGTCATATTATTGTAGCATAGCAACCCAGGTTTTTCAGTGTGGGTTGGAGGCAAAGAGATAATATATAATATTGCTGAGAGGTTAGACGGCTTGGAAGAACCTTTCAAGATGGATGTGGAGAGAGAGAGAGAGAGAGAGAGAGAGAGAGATAGGTGCACTTTTTGCACACAGAGGAGAGGAGGGGGGGTATAGGGAGGGAGGGGGGTGGGGGCCAACTTAAAGTCAGTGGGAAAGAGAGAAAAAAGACAATCCTCCCATCTCTCTCTCTCTCTCTCTCTCTCCGCTCTGTGCATCATTAAAACAAGCAGAGTAGTGTTCAGAGCGTGGGGCTGCACTGAGACGGTGACCTCCACAATAAGAAGATGTTTTTGCTTCGGGGAAGAGAAGGTCGTTTTGTACTCCACTCCTATGTTTTCTCTCCTACTCCTCCTCCTCCTCCTCCTCCACCTCCTTCTCCTTCTTCTTCTTCCCTACTACTTCCAATGGAGTAAATGAGCTCTGGAAATGAGGGGGGGGGGGGGGGATTGGGTGGGTGGATGGGGGGGATGTGTGTACACACAGAGACAGAGAGAGAACGGACGCAATTCAATGTATTGTTTTCCTAATGTGGAAGTATGAGCGTTGCTTCGTTTCACAGTACATACGCGTGAAGTGAAAGGAAGAGGGGGGTGGGAGAGGGTAAACGGGCCAATCAACGAGGCAGAGCGCAAGTCAAAGAAAAGGCAAGCCCATACCTGAGTGTGTCCATTCTCCTTCAGGGAGGAAGGTCACCCCCTCGGAACCATGGGTAAATATTGCCCTAAATACAAGCTGCCTTTTGTGTGTGGGTGTGTGCATGTGGGTGCATTTGCACATGTTCTCCCCCACCCCGCCACACACCCACACACACAAGACGCAGGTGTGAGGGGCTCACAGTATAAGCCCCATGTGTTAATCTTATTCCAAGCGAGTTAAAAACTGACCCATTTGGGGATCCATTTGGGTCACATAACATGAACCATATACTGCCCCTATCCAGTCTGGGGCAAACAGATTCAGTGCAAATTGTTCAGCAAATAAATTAGGTGTGTGTGTGTGTGTGTGTGTGTGTGTGTGTGTGTGTGTGTGTGTGTGTGGGGGGGGGGGGGGGGGGGGGAGTAACGGGTCTAGTATAGAGCGCTGGCTGGGGGTCCCTGATCAGAGTTTCAGCAGTTAAATTGACACCGTTTTGTAGTCCTTATCAGAGAACACCACAACTTGAAGGGCGGTGCGATCCGTCCCCACCCCCCACCCCCGCCCCACCCCCGACCTGCTGCAACATAATACCCACAAAGGAAGGGGTTGCTCCCTCCCACACCCCGCACGGCGGACATGATCCCTGGTGCATTGGGTGGGTGACATGGGTGACGTGGGGACAAGGCAGCCAGAAAGCAAGCAGTGGGAGCACGGTGGCGGGTGCACGATGTCGCCGTCACGCCGTCCTGAGCGAGAGAGAGTGTGTGTGGGCTGACTGAGTGAGAGCACAGCAGCAAACACACATCATCCCCTATCTATCTCCTCCATATACCATTTGACATCCTTTAAATCCAATAACCTCAATTCCTTCTGTGTCTCTTAGTGCCATTCGTCTGTGTTCATTCATTCCTCCGGGTCGGAATGGATTTCCTCGTGAAAGAAAGGCAGTGAGCTGAGGCCTCCATCTCTTCTCCCCCGTTCTCTCCCCCCCCCCCCCTTCGTTCTGTCTCCTCCGCATCATCCTCGTATCCTCCTCCGTCGTTTTAGTATAACCTAACCACCACATGAACCCCAGCGTTCCTATTCTCGGTGCAGGGGAGAACATTCCTGCAAAAATAGCCGAGCGCTGCGTTGTTGTGAGCTTGTAGATTGGATTTTTGTGTTGGTGGAGAGATTTCTTTGGGTGTAGAGGGGGATAAAAGGAGTGGACCTGATATATAGCCCTGGGGCACACCAGTCAAGTATATGGGGGTTTGAGAGGTTAAGCCTGATAAAGCCTTATAGTTTACGTATACGACGGTGTTGTATGACAGAGTTTAAATGAGTATAAATCAGGCATCGTGCCTGTAGTTTGTTCTCCTTCCTCTCTCTCCGTCCGTCTGTATGTCCGTCCATCCATCCATCTGTCCATTCATCCATCCATCCGTCCGTCCGTCCCTTCCGTCGACGAGATCCATTTGCCCCTTTCTTTAATTCATTATTTTCTCTCAGTGGGGGAAGCCTCCTTAAAGAGGAGGCCTCGTCCTTTTTTCCTGGCTGATAGGAGTATCACTGAACTGCACCTTCACACATTATTGTTGTCTCACACCTTGTGCCAAATATTCCTTTTGTACGGCAGCCTTCCCCCATCCCCTGCCTGCACCTGCTGGAGATAGGCTTCTTTCAGCCGCGGGCTGTGCTTTCTATACAAGCAAGCCTCTCGGATGGCACAAGCAGCTCACAGCTGTTCCCCTTGGTAAATTGATAGTGAAAGGTAGAGGATGGGGCTCTGAAAAGCGCCTTGTGCTATTTTTATGACAGGTGTGTGTTTGTGTGTGTGTGTGTGTGTGTGTGTGTGCGTGCGTGCGTGCGTGCGTGCGTGCGTGCGTGCGTGCGTGCGTGCGTGCGTATGTAAATATATACTGTATATATATTTTTATGCCATTTAATGCAATGTGACCAATTATGCTGCCACGTTCCACAGCAGGGGACTCAAAGTGGGAGAGCAATTAACGCTAGACTTTAAAAAAAAACGTTTCCCCAAAATCGTGTGTATGTACCTCCTCCCTTTTTGTTGTGGTTCAAACACGAGTCGGCGTGAAGGAAATCAGCCTGGTCTCACTTTGCATGCTGCGCCGCCGTGATGATGGGTGTTATTTTCTCTTTTCTTTACATCTCTTTTTATGTCTTGTCCCTGGCCTCGATAACAAACTTTTCAAGTGAAAACAACACGCTCGCTGCTCATTTATCAAGACGAGTGCTGCTGGTGAAGAAATGGCTCACCGCGCCAGAGCCTAGACCCGCTGGGAAGGCTCAGACCTGTCCACTGACCCTTCCCTTCTTCTTCCGCGGCACAAACACACACATAATTCCCCTCCAAAAAAACAAGCATAACCCTGTTTTATATTTTTTGAGCGGTGCCTCCGCTCCATTAGGGAGCTATGTGTGTCCGTCCGTATGTCCGTATGTCTGTCTCTGTGTCTGTATGTCCGAGCACAGAAAGCTGCAACACCTAAAGTGGCCAGTACAGTACCGCACAGAGTACAGTGGCACAGAGTACACTACAGTACGAGCCCTGGCCCGTTCCTGGGGCTCTGGATGTTCTGGGGACCCCCGGGGACCCCCACACTGACCCCCCGGCGACCACCACATGGTAACTCTGTCATTTCTCGACCGTTCTGAACGTGCGGCAGCTTGCTGGAACCTGGCCGGCCCCCTGGGTGCGTTCCTGGGGGTCTGGGTGTTCCGGGGACCCCCGCACAGTACACTACAATACAGTACAGAGCACAGTAGAGTACAGTAACCGTAACAATAAATGTATAGTTGCACCGCTCAGTTCACACAGATGTGATTTTTTCTTTCAGGACACAAACAAACACACACACTTTCAGTTTTCCCGCTTCATGCACTCACTCTCACACAGACACAGAGAGACTGCAAAAGTGAAACATCTGTCATCACATTTGACTCTGGGAGAGTTCAAATGTGATGAAACTTTTCTTTGAATTCATCGTATCAGGTTTATTCCTGTGTGTTTTTAAGCCAATCACTCTCTCTCTCACGCACGCACGCACGCACGCACGCACGCACGCACGCACGCACGCACGCACGCACGCACGCACGCACGCCACATTTAGATGGATGGACATTTTGATTGATTGATTGATTGATTGAATACTTTATTAAACGGCACATTGTATATACAGTCAGATATTTTAAGGTCCTTGCATACTGGACGCGTTTTTCGGATAACCGGTGGGAAAACGCTGCTAAAAATCAGAAAAACGCAACAGTGTGCACGGACCTTTAGGCTAAAGGGATAACACAATGAAGTCCTGGGGTGTTTGTTTCCATTGTGGTCCTAGTCCTATGTGGATTGAGATGCACTCAGTGCAGATCTAAAACCAGATTCATCTGTAGAAAAGAGATAGCAGAAATTTGCATAAAAAAGGTGAATTTGAGGTTAATTGACAACGCTAGGGGGTGGCAGACTGACGCCATCGCTCCATATGGGACCCCAAATGACACCCGCTGTAATACAGATGTCCCACTGTCCCTCCGAATTCCACTCTTCTCTTCCCTTTGAGTGGATTTCTTTGATGAGCACATGTATGGAAGAATACACGCGTGTAAGTGGCCTAATGACTCTTAAGCCCCTCCATAAGGAGCGACAGAGGGAGGGAGGGAGTGGCTGGGGGCAGCAGTGTTGCCAGATTTTGCGAGAGAACTAAGCGTCCTGGCCTATGAAAACAAGCCCGAGAGAAGCGACTTTTATTAGGCCAAAGCACTTGAACACAAGATGCACATCGGCTAATTGAACATAGACGATCTATAAGCTCGTTGTGGGCTTGTAGATCTGTTATTGTAAAAGGATTTTTTTAAATATTTTGAAACATTTAGACAACACAAAGCTGGTACGAAATGGTTGCTGGTACAAGCGTCTTTACAGGAAAAACAAACATCCCTAAGTCGCTTATTAATAAGCAGACATGGCAACACTGGCTAAGGGTCAGGCTTGTCGTGTGGGGCGGATTGAGCGGGCAATGCTGGCGTGATGCAGCGCGGCTTTGAGCAAAGCAAAGCAGCTTGTTCCAGCCAGGGATTGTGTTTGCAGACCCTACTCAGTGAGACAGAGAGACACACAGAGAGAGAGTGAGAGAGAGAGATGTGTGCCTGAGCAGCATTACAGACCTACAGGCTTAATCCACAACATGGCCTGACATCCGCTGTTATCCGGTCCTTGGCACAGCCCAACCGCCCAGGCTGATAGAAGCGGGACGATACCCCCTGCTGCTG
Organism: Electrona antarctica; assembly: GCF_951216825.1. NCBI lineage: Eukaryota > Metazoa > Chordata > Actinopteri > Myctophiformes > Myctophidae > Electrona > Electrona antarctica. The sequence goes on from NC_136807.1 coordinate 28,228,590, forward strand.
TGTCATGCCACGCATTATACTCTCACCACTGCACTGACATATTTCGCGAGGCTTTTACACTCACACACACACACAACCACACGCACGCAACAACACCTCTCGCTTTACCAGTCATGCTCTTCTTCGTCGTAAACCTTTCGTACTTCTCCGAACCAACACATACTGTATACTACTGTATGTATCACTCCCTCATCTAGTCATACAGAACTTGCTTCTGGAGAAACGCATCATGTCTAGTTCCTCATTACAACCAGTAAGACGCCTGAGGGTGAGAAGCGACTTCACGGCTGCACTAATAACTTTGGGGCCCGTCTAGAGTTTGAATAAGTCAAAAGGGAGAGATCGAAGAGGAATGGGTGGGGAGGGATCAACATATGGAACAGGTTCTGACATATATCCATATATGGAGATCTAAGGTTTGAGGTCAGATGTAAAGTTGCTGGCCAATATTGATGACATCAGGGATCTCCATATATGGGCTTAACTGCGACAGCAGTTCGCATTTACTATGACATATCCATCCCTGATGATGTCACGTGATGTCACGATGACCTGGGCACCATATAGGCTTGCCAACCAACCAATCAACCAACACACACACTGACGGGAAATGCTAATTTCCATAGTTAACTGCGACCTGTGGTCGCAATAAACCACACATAAAAAACATGCACATGCATGCACCTATTGTCTGTCGGAAGGCTCACCCCACAACACACTCGCTCCCATTTTTTTGCCAACCGCACGCTGGGCCGTTTCCTGTATTCTTGTATTTGTTTTACTGAGGATAATATTAGAAATAAGTTTAGGTTTAGGCATCGTTTTTACTGAGGTTAAGTTTAGGAATAGGGTTAGATTTTGGCACTGAGGTTAAGGTAGAGCAGGGGTTCTCAACGTTTTTGGCCGGGGACCCCCGAAAATGCTTTGGCAACGTCTCGGGACCCCCGCCCCGCCCCCTCCCGACCCCCAATATAAATTGACTGCTAAAATAACGTTGGGCGGGAACCCCTTTTGGTGTGTTAAGCATTGTTATAATTTAGCTATTTAAAAATAGCAGATCTACAAGCTCAGGTGCGCTACGAGCTTGTAGGTCTGCTATTTTTGAAAAATCGTGATTAAAAAAAAAAAAAAAAATCTTTTTATTTTATTTATTTTTAATAATTTGGGGACCCCCCAAACTAATTTGGCGACCCCCCAAGGGGTCGCGACCCACGGGTTGAGAACCCCTGAGGTAGAGGACCAGGTAGAGACCGCCCGAGTTCGCCGGATTTGTCTCAGGCGACCTTTTAGGACCAGTGGACCACAATGGAAACTAGTCCCCAGGACTTTGTGTTATCCCTTTAGCCTTAATGTCCGACAGTATACTGTATATGCTGTTTACATTTCTGACTAGTATTCAATCAAAAAAAATAATAATAAAAAAGGTTCAAGTTAATTTGTCAGTTGTATCAGAACAAATAATACTGTGATTTGTACTCCCAAAAGGTGCCTATTGCTATTTTTAATCACATTCACACGTACAAAGACAGATCACATCAAAGCACTGGATTAAGAGCGTCTGCTAAATGCCTAAATTGTAAATTGTAGCACAGCAATATATAATATAGCAGCAAGTATGCAAAATACTACACCCCACTACAGAACATGTCCATGTGTGATGGTCTTCCTATTCAAAGATCATTTAAACATATATAACCAACTGTGTTGCTGCCTCCACATGGTCCCTATAGATAAGATAGCAGATTTGTACGTTTTGAGATTTTGATGAATTGAATACACAGGATCACAATGGAAACAAGCCCTAAAGGCTTTTTGTGTTATCCCTTTAGCTTTCATTGTATAATCGTACCAGTATAACTGTATTATTTGCAAACTGTTAATTAAGTATCAGATCAATCAATCAATCAATCAATCAATCAATCAATCAATGTAGGTGTAGAAGTAAAACACACACACACACACACACACACACACACACACACACACACACACACACACACACACACACACACACACACACACACACACACATGCACAACTGACCTGACAGATTTACATACTCACTTATTGGAATGTAGGCCTATTACAACAAAAACTGATGTATGAACCCAAGAGTTGTGTCAGCATTTTATGATCTCTCTCTCCCTCTCCACCTCCCCTCCCTCCCCCTCTCTCTCTCATTGAAGGAAGAATTGCAGTCTGTTGAAGCTGAAAAAGAAAAAATAATCCAGTTGAAATCATGTGCGGAGAGGTGAAGTAACACTATCATGGAATTGTCCGTGACTTTTGTCAAACGTCACTGTGTGCAACAGATCAACATAGTTTACAACTGTGTTTTCCGAATGCATATAGTGACTATACAGTAGACTAGAGTGTCAATATTCCCTTCATGTGATTGATTGGTGTTTTCTTGTCTTACCACAAGAGGGTGTGTGGTGCACTGTAAGTCCCTGTTCATCACTTAGACCTGGCAACTCAGCCCAGAAGTCATCATACATGACTGAGACCCACAGCTTCTACTGTACATTCAAATGGGTTCACGTTTAGATTGTTACCTAACCCTCTGTTTTTAAACTGACCATATAATATATCTGCATCTTGTCACTGACCGCTCTAACTATAACTGCAGAATTTGTATTGCAGAAATCAGTGGTTCTCAAAGTGGGGCCTTGAAGGGACTCCAGGGGGCCCACAAATCTTCTCTTCTGGGGTTGTCCCTGGCACAAAATCTTTTCAGGTGGTAGGTCTGTGGCCAAATACATACCCTGAAGAAGGGTGGCGAAACGTTGGTCTTATAATAAAAAATGTTTTTGCATCATGATTACGAGCTGTGCGTAATCCTTTTTTCAAGTTTTGTCTCCCGTGGTCAGCACCTCCCCACTATTGGTGTGCGCCCCTATCTCTTTGTTTGTTCAAATACATATCCCTCAATCCCTGGCATGAAAATGTTTGGGAACCACTGGCATTATAGTAGCAATAATACCGTAATTATAATTATTATTATAATAATTATAATAATAATAATAAATCCCAATCTGTAGGCTAATCTAGCCTTTTGCCCAAGTCATTCTGCAAGAATCACTAATAAGTGTTACTCAAAAAATAATAATGACAGAATGTGATTGAGTGTCACTGATAAGAAGACTCAGTGGAACTGGTCGCAGATGGATCCGCATGTGCGTTCCTGTTGCCTCATTTCCTGACTCTGCCCAGAGAGAGAGAGAGAGAGAGAGAGAGAGAGAGAGCAGAGATACAGGGACACAGCGCTATGAACTGAAGGAGGTGGGGGGAGAGAGAGAGAGAGAGAGAGAGAGAGACTGAAGAAGGGGAGGCTGGTTCCTGATACCAAGACACGGAAAAGCAGGGGAGGAGGGGGAGAGAGAGAGCGAAAAAAAGAGAAGCCTGGCGGAGAGGCGCGAGAGGAGAGTGGGAGAGAAAGCAGGGGAATATAACACTTAAAAAGAGAGAAAGGGAGAAAAAAGGCGTCAGAAGAAGAAGGGGCAGAAAAAGAATAGTATTGTGTTAACATACATATACATACCCCCCGTTCCTTTCCTCTCTCTCTCTCTCTCACGCTGTCACACGGCAGATTGGAGTCCAAAGAGAACCGTCACAGCAGCAGCACAGCACCGCGTCTACCCCAGACCCCATGGGGTAACAGGTATGTCTCACTTCCGTTCATTCTCCCACGATCTATCTATCTATCTGCCCCCCGCATGGGTTTTATAAGATATATATCCTCAAATGAAAGGCTTGTCATCATGTCCGTGTCTTTATGGTATTAATAATATTGATATGGCATGTCAACAATTAGTTTTCTTTATTCACGTAGAGAGCAGAGAGGAGCCGTGTCTAGCCTCTCATGTTGTAGTTCGTGTTAAAGACGCACACAGGTTGAGGGAAAACGCGAAACAATGAAACTCTACAGTCGTCGTATTACTTAGCCAGTCATGAACCGATTTGTGTTGTATTTATTGTACATGTGATTTATATATCCATGTTTTGGGCGGACGAGACAAGTGTATATTTTGACAGCTATGCCCTCCAAGCGACTGTCTGAAAGTCCGCCCGCCTACCTGAGTCTAGTATGATACGTGACGGTGACTGACGGACATCTGGCTCGAATTCTCTTGTTGATATTTTTCTGGACATGCCTGTATCATTATTTGGTCTATTATTATTATTATGTTTCGGCCATTCGCGTGGTTTATTTGTGCGCTGCTTTGCATGTGAAATAATTAACAGCTCGGGGTTTTATTATGAAATGGCAAGAAGACAAGCTCCCCATAAAAGGGCTATGGGTAGCAATGCATTATTATTGGATATATATAAACACGTCAGGTAGCCTCTGTGATGTCTCTAGAAAGACTATTATGTTGGATATCATGTCTGTCTGCCTGGACCGTGGCCGTGGGGGCTCGCTCTCGCACCTTGATTTAAAAGCGATTGATGAAGAGATGAAATCCTGAAAGTTTGTGACGGAATTATAACCGTATATATTGGGGCGACGGCTTCCGCGGAAGCATGCATGATGCCCTGTTGCCTCAGTCCGTGGTTCCTCCAGAGTCTGGGGGGGGGGGTTTGTTCGTTGAGAATGAAAGCCCCATGCCTTCCCTCGGTTAACCTCCAAAAGGGGGATTTCTCCAGCTGGAATTTTTTTTTGCTGCGTCAACACCCACCCCCTAGACTAACCAGACAGACAAGAGAGAGACTATGGGGGGATTTTGTTTTCAGGCATTTGGTGCTCTTCTTCTTGTCTTGTTGGGTAATTTTGGGGTAATTGTGCTGCTGAGGCAATAACAGCTGATAATCATCTCTGCTGATCCCCCGTGCTGCTTTTCTTTATGGCTGCCTGGCTGCGCGGATGGGAGAGTTTCAAAGTGTGGCGTCAAGTGTTTTAGCTTTTTCTTTTTTCGGTCGTGGTGGGTGATTGTGAGGCTGAAACGTGATGCGTTTCGTTGAGCGTCTCTATTCTGTGAGCGTGTTATTCAGTTATTATATGGATGTAGCCTAGTCCTACCTACAGTCAGTGTACTGAGTGAGTGTGTGTGTGTCTGCCCCCTGAAACTGGTCAGTTCCGTCTTCCTCCATTTTCTAAAGGGGAACAACCCCACTTTTATTGACGCTTTCTCTCTCTCTTGTGAGCTTACAGTGCGCCTATTAGAGCTCTCTACGTGCAAGGTGCGTCTGTTTGTAATTAACCTTATTTGCCCTAAAAACATATAGCAGCATAACCTTTTGTAGATTGATTGATTGATTGATTGACGTACAGGTATATATTAGCCAATTCCTCTGATGTGACAATAACATTTCTACATGTGACCTATACAATAAGAGCCCTATTTTATTTTTTATTTTTTTTAACCTCTCAAGTGCTTCCACTTTTCTTAGTTTTCGAACCATCTATGTATGCTGACAAACCTTAAGACTGGAGAGACTGACTGCATAATTGGGATACATTTATTTGTCCAAAAGTGCGTGAAATAGTCAATGAGGGTTTTTTTGGTCCTATTTGCTTTGAATTAAAGGGTCAGACAAACTTGATACTTTTAAGACCTTGAAAGTACATTTTATTTAATTATGCTATTACTTTATCTCTCTCCCTGTGCGTGCGTGCGTGCGTGTGTGTGCGCGCACGTGTGTCCCTCTCTCTGTGTGTGTGTTAGGTGCAGTAGTGTGTGTGTGTCCATGTGCATGTGCGCTCTTGCCTTGCACACAGCGGTGTTGTGATTGGCAGGACAAGGCTTTAGATGGTGTCAGCCACCAACTAACATTCACACACGAGCAGAGTCACATCCAGAGACAGGGGCTGACAGCAGCTGCCATCTTGGCGTGGATCGGTGTCTCAGAATGCTTTTGAGTCTTGTCGCCTCGGCCTCCCACTGTCCCCCTGCTGAGCTCGCTTCCCTCAGGTGTGGCTGTGTAGTGTCAATATTAGGCTAGGGGACAGCAGTGGTGTATAACTGTATGTTGTCGCTGTCTGTTGGGCAGAAACCTCTTATCTCCATAGTTTCCCCCCCGTAAATTAGTGCCCTATACTTGATCATGCTACGGTATCACACAAAAGCATCAACAGTAGCAGATCCACAAGCTCTTTAAACGCGAAGTGATGCGCTTTGAACTTGTCGATCTTGAATCCTGGAAAGTCACAGTTTCGGACATATGAAGTTTCCACCGGACAGAGATGATATGTACAGTATGTGTCAGTGCATGTCCGTGTGTGTTTGTGCTCTCTGAGAGTGTACACGCGGAACCGAATGGACCCGTATTCGGTTCCACTTGTATATTCCCAGAGTTAAATTAACACTGTGTGTGTGTGTGCGTGTGTGTGTGTGTGTGCGTGCGTGCGTGCGTGCGTGTGTGCATGTGTGCGTCGTGGGGGTAAATCGATTTAAACTCCCCCTGCCACCAATGTGAAACCTGGACCAGTAACAGCTAGAAGATGCAGTCTTACTTTAACTGTGAACATGGTAAAGACAAGAGTCCATTATTTACACTTTCAGAGTTAAACTAAAAGGCACACTGAATGGACGAAAGACCAAATAAAACAAAACAAAATAAAATGGTTTAGTAAGAGGAAGGGATTTTTAAACAGTTGCCAATTAACTTAGAAAATTGAGAGATGATGTGGGTGATGAAATGACTGTTTACCTCTTGAGAGGTGAGCTTCTAGTGGGGTTTGAAAACCCATGATACTTGCTGCATCTTAGTGTGTGTGTGTGTGTGTGTGTGTGTGTGGTGTGTGTGTGTGTGTGTGTGGTGTGTGTGTGTGTGTGTGTGTGTGTGTGTGTGTGCGTGTGCGTGCAGAGCATACAGTATGCGTGCGTGTTTGTGTGTTAGCTTGCTTGTATGTGTGTGGGTGGAGCTTGTGCATACTCCCAGGTTGTGGGATGAACTGTGTGGTAACAGGTTAGCTGGCTCTAGCTACTAGAACCCAGGGGAAGAGCTGCGCTCGCTGCCCCCTCACGTGTGTGTGTGTGTGTGTGTGTGTGTGTGTGTGTGTGTGTGTGTGTGTGTGTGTGTTGACAACTTGACAGTAAACCATGCAGCCCTCCACTCTATTTTACTGTATATTCTTCACAAATAGAGAAAAGAGGGCAAATGCTCCATAAAGACCCAATTATTCTTTCGTAGAACCCTAGTGTCTCTACCTTTCTCTCACCCCCGCTTTCTCTCTCCCTCTCTCTCTCTCTCTCTCTCTCTCTCGTTCCATCTCTCCATCCTTCTCTCCCTCTCTCCATCTCCCCATCCTCCTCTCTCTCTCCATCTCCCCATCCTCCTCTCTCTCTCCATCTCTCCATCCTCCTCTCGCTCTATCTCCCTCTCTCCATCCCTCTCTGCCAGTCTCTCTATCTCGGATCCCTTTGGAGCTCACTTGTTAATGGGAACACCTGTTTGGCTAACGCACTGCAAAATGAACCGTTTAGACTTGCATGTGTTGACACATCTCCCATTACACGCCACGTCTCTCCGGAATTCTCTGACAACTCACTCTCTCTCTCTCTCTCTCTCTCTCTCTCTCTCTCTCTTTCCTTAATATCTGTGAATATTATTATTCTCACGTTTGATTCGTGTCGTGACAGTTCACCACACATTAAACCAACAACCTCAACAGCCCCAACAACACACACACACACACACACACACACACACACACACACACACACACACACACACACACACACACACACACACACACACACACACACACACACACACACACAAAAAACACCCCCATCCAGTTAATGACTCTGAGGCTTTTTTAGCTTAGCTGCTTCTATTCAGTTCATTGTGCAATGCAGAATACAGGTGTTCTTAATCCCCCTGGGTTGAGTTGTTAGGTGGGGGGATGTGTGTGTGTGTGTGTGTGTGTGTGTGTGTGTGTGTGTGTGTGTGTGTGTGTGTGTGTGTGTGTGTGTGTGTGTGTGTGTGTGTGTGTGTGCGTGTGCGTGTGTGCAGGCGTGCGTGCGCGCGTGCTGTATTGCTGTCCCCCGAACTGATCGTCCTTTCGTAGCTGAGAGGACAGGTGACTTCAACTTATGCAACCCCCATGCATGAAAACACACACACACGCGCACACGCACACGCACACACACACACACACACACACACACACACACACACACACACACACACACACACACACACACACACACACACACACACACACACACACACAATGAAATATTAACATCCACCTGTGTGTGTGAGTGTGTGTGTGTGTGTTCGTCTTTTCTAAATGAGAAGATGCTGCTGTGATATTGTTATAAGATTGTCCCAACTATCTTCTCCGGGTTATTCTTCGTATTCTCGTCAAATTATCTTCATATAAACAAGTAACAATATGCATAGCTCTTTCTTTAGTTAGTTTTTTCTTGCTGTGTGTTGTTGGGAGAGAATATGGATTGTTTAAAAAAAAAAGGCTTGTTGTCTTGTGGTTTAATTGGACTGTTTATTTGGGTTTAAAGAGTGGTCACTTTTAAGATCTCATTATAGGGCTTTTGCTGCTGTCAAAATTTGCAAACCGTTGGGAGATTTCGTGAATCTGAACTGTTATTCTTCAAAAAGAAGAAAGAGAAAGAAAATGAACTGTTCATCAAACTGCTAGTGCAGGCAATCATATGGCCTATTACCAGACATCTTCTGGACCAGACTTAGACAGTCTCTTTTCCCTTTTCTGTCCATTTTGCAGTAAGTGGTTCATTTTATACAGAGGTTTTATGTGAAAATCCTTACATGGGCAGGTTCAGACTAAACAATGTTTTTTTGGTCCACCTCCTTTTTTCTTTCAATTCTTTAAATCCTTTCCCTCGTTTCTATACCAATTGAGTTGTTCAGCCAATTCCCACTACCAAGTCCCCATGTACTTTTGTCTCTTCTCGCTGCTGCTGACCCCTACTGGTTGGTCTTAGGGAGCGTGTATGCGAGTACGTTTCTCCTCCAATACACGTAGTAACCGAAACGCTCGCCCCAGAGCACACTTACCCCCATGTTGTATGCGGATGGCTCGATCCCAGCGGTTCTTGTATACGTTTTACTGAGGTTAAGGTTATTAATACGTTTAGGGTTAGGCATCATTTCACAAGGTTAAAGATGGAGTGCCATGATTTTTTTCCACCCTAAAACATGATCATCAGGTATTATTATTATATAAGGAGGAAGAATTTTCTCAAAAAAGTGTACAGTATTTGTAATGTCGTTTTATGTGGACACGCCGTCCAGTTCATTAAGTATGCCTGGTTTGCCTGGTGGGTGGTGATAGGTGGTGATCCACCTGAACTATAGCCACACCCACATCTGTGGTTGTATGATAAAGGGGGAGGGGTTAGGGGAGGGGATGATATTGTGATATCACTATATCACTGTTTCGAAGGTTTCAGCCTCCAGGAACAAACCCTAAATACAAACACAACAACCACACCAATGTAACCTCACCAACATTAACAACCACACCAATGTAACCTCACCATCATTGTGATGATGTTTGATTTTGTCCATATCGCCCCCAGCCCTGTTTCAAATTCTGTTCTGCATAATTATCTCCTGTTTCGTTCCAATGGCTTTGAAACTATATAGCCCTAGCCTAACCATAAATGATTTTAAGGGTATTTCCCCAGGCAAACATTCATGCCCTTACACAGACCAAGGGGAAATAACAAATTCATTCTTTCTTTTTTTCCCAGAGAAATGAAAAATGAATATATACATTGAGACACTATATGGTTTTGGGTTTTCCTAGACCTTACTCGACACACATTAGAGTTGTCTCTGACACAGCAAAACAATTATATCTTTGTGATTGTAAAATAATTTACTTATGTCCACAATCATTTGTTTGCTTTTAAATATCACCAACGTTGACCTCATTTGCCTAAATATTGACACTGAATTCCCAGAAGTATATGCTTTGTACTGTAAGGTTAGTTATCTGTCAGCCCATACTGTGTAATTATGTGGCAGAGCTGGCCTCTCGGAGCAAACTCATGTCAGCCAATGGGGAAAAAGTACAACATGCAAACCAACTACTGTACGCGCGCACACACACACACACACACACACACACACACACACACACACACACACACACACACACACACACACACACACACACACACACACACACTTGTACGAAGGCGTTAGCCATTAGGCGGCTAAGCAAATAATAAATAGGTGGAAAATGAAGACGTCACAATTTCTAAGTGACAACTTAGAAATGGACAACTTTGTCCTTATCTGAAAGGACTCAGTTATCACCTCGCAAAGATTTATCACCTTTTTGAGACCAATTTAAACACTTTAATTAGGTAGTACTTGATCATCATGGTGCATGATTTTAGGACGGGGGATTCTTCACAAAATCCTTCCTTTGGTGTTTCTTGTATAAACAACATAGAAGAAAGTCTGGATTCTAATTGCCCTTGAATCCTGCTTCGTTTTCAGGTATGAGCAAACAAATATGTTTTGAGGCTTAGCATCCATTAGTGCAAATATATTCCTGCACACAGCAGCGCTGAAAGCACAGTTATGTGTATATGTGTTTGTAGTTATTTTGCCAGCGAGAGAGAGTTTGTCTTTTATTCCCACATTTGATGCAGAAATTGAGCGCCTTCTTTGAGCAAATACATCTTTAGAACAGTCAACTAGCCCCGGGCTTTCGACTGGCGTGAGATTAGCATATCAAAGCTCAGGTGAGTGAGAGACAGGGAGGTACGAGAGGTAGAGGGAAAGGAAGTAGAGAGAGAGAGAGAGAGAGAGAGAGAGAGAGAAAGAAAGAGAGGGAGAGGATTTTATTATTTATTTTTTTACATTTTTGGGGGGTGGGGGGTCTTGGATAAAATAGACGTCCCCAATGAAAGTGTTCCAGAACATTGTTATTGCGTTGCGTTTTCACGCAGCACGGTTTAGTCTGAGGTTGTCAATGCTGTCTGTCTCAATCTAAACTGATCCTTACACACACACACACACACACACACACACACACACACACACACACACACACACACACACACACACACACACACACACACACACACACACACATACACACACACAGAGAGCAAGGTTTGGGGAAAACCCAAGTGAAAAAATAACACCTTTCTCGACCCAACACCACCCAAATACAAGCTCCGTCCAACCTTGTATTGACCACTCTGGACCGCAGAAGCGCTGTCTGAAGGCAGAATATAGATTCGTCCCAGTCCCTGCTTCTTGTACCAACATTGTGTCTGACCTGTGAGCCTCTGGCAACATTAGGATTACTGTTTAACATCATTAACTGAAGCATAAAACCCTCTTCCCTGGACACACATTCCTCTTCTTTTTTGCTATAAGCATTGGCCCCGATCCCTAACAGTGTATATGGAATTGATGATAACACTCCTAATGGACAGAGTTTTCTTTGGATAATTGTAAAGGTCTCTGTGTGTGTGTGTGTGTGTGTGTGTGTGTGTGTGTGTGTGTGTGTGTGTGTGTGTGTGTGTGTGTGTGTGTGTGTGTGTGTGTGTGAGAGAGAGAGAGACCACGCGCGCGCATGCATCTGTATTGCTAACGAAACATTATCCTGGTTTGGTGCTTTTGGAGAGTTTCGTAATCCAGCCATGGGTTCAGGCTAGAGTGCTAAAGTGCTGCTAACAAGGCCTGTTTAACATTCTCTCCCCTGCTCAACATACAATTATTCCACTTCGCTGCCATTAACATGTACAGTAGGCCCGGGCTTTTAATTGGACTGATATGACTAATGCCAGATCAACTTGGATTTGCTAATTAGTTTTTGCTTTAAAAGTGCCATCATGGCCATGAAATATTCATTGATTTGAGGTGGAGCGTGGACTTGTGGGTGGGTGGGTGGGTTGTTTGGTGGGGATATTATTATGGGTGGACGGATGGACGCGGACCGCTATACAGTGCGAGATGGAACCAACCTGTTACGGGTCGGTTATTCAAATACTTTTGGTGTTTTTCATGATAATTCTTTAGACACCCACGCACACACACACGCGCGCACACACACACACACACACATACACAGACACACCAACCCTTGTCCTCCCCGTTCCATCCAACCCCCGCCGCCGCCTCTTCTTCTCTCACTCGCCTCGTCCTCTGCCCTTCACCCCCCCCCCCCCCCTCCCCCCACACACACACATCCATTACCACATCTATTCTCTTCACTTTACCTCCTCCTCTCTCTCTCCCTTCACTCCTCACCTTTCTCCTTGATTCTCCGTTGCCTTGTTTTCTCCACCGGCGCTGCACCCCCTGCCCTCACCGTGCCCCCTGTATCCCTCCCAGCTGCCTCTCCTCTCCCCTCCTCCGCTCTTTTCTCTTCCAGGCCTCCTCCTCCCTCCCTCCCTCTCCTTCTTAATCTCCCACCCCCCCCTCCCCTCCTCCTCATCCTCTTCCTCCTCCCACACCACCCCCTCCTCTTGCTGTAAGTGGGCCAGGTGCCTCCTGTGGCCTCCCCTACTCTCATTTCTCATTTTTACCCTTCCCCTACTCCCTTTCTCATTTTTACCCTCTCCTCCCTGTTCCCTTTCTCATTTTTAATACCCCCCCCTCCCTCCCACCACCACTCCCTTCCCCCCCCCCCCCCCCCCCCAACCCCGAAGTTTGTGTTTTAACCTCCACTTAATCAGTGCCGAGCGAGCAAACGGTAGTCCACTCTTCCTTCTCCGCAAACAAATGCATATAAACACTGTCGGGGCAGAAACCTTGGCTCTTATATTCTAACTTTCCGTTCTTATATTCTAACTTTCTTCATAAATTAACACTTTGTACAGTACATATGGATATGGTCTCTGTCGGGTGCAAACCTCATATGAAAAAAAAAGAAAACCTGTTACTTTCCAGGATTAAAAAAAAGCTTTTGCTACTTTTTTTTTTAATTTGAATCCTGAAAAGTAAGAGTTTTGGACATATGAGATACTGTACAATATATTTTGTGGGTTGTTTTCAGCGAGCAATGCCTTCGTTTCGAGTATTAGATCATAGCTGGTTTTCTAAGACTACTGTGCTTTTACTTTAACTTTAAGTTATTTTGTGGTTTATATCGGAGATGAGCCTTTCAGCATCTGCAGTGAATTACATAACTTAATTAGTTGTGTGTGTGTGTGTGTGTGTGTGTGTGTGTGTGTTTTCCCTCCATTACATTCCAGCTATTAACTATTATTATCGTGTGTACTGTATATTGTATTGCTATTGTTAGCACAGTGTTGTGGAACATGGCTCGGCAACATTCCGCTACTTCTGCCTGTAGGAGTGAGTGACAAATAAACGTTAACTTCTTCATTCTCTTGAAATAAGCCTCCCACACTAGGTTCTTTCCAGCGGTTCAGGTTCTAACACTAATGGTCAAGTGGAGAAGGGAGACATTGTTGGACATCAAAGACGGGACTGATTCTTTCTTAGCGTGTTACTGTGGCACTGGAATGGCTTCTACACACAATAACTCTTCCTACTTCCGGGCAGCTTCGATACTTCCTTCACAGGTGTTACCGATGATACTGTTCCATTTAGTGTGCAGTGGTTTTCAAACGTTTTAATTTCAAGGACCCCCGTAACTCTGAGACTGTGCAAGTGTACATTTGTACACTGTCAGAGTTACAGACCTCAAGGATGTACTGTAGCAGTGTGTTTCCAGTGAGCCAACATGCACAATTAGCAGCACCCTGACTCTGTTTGACCAGAATGGAACAGAGCCTTCGTTAGTATCATCGGTAACACCTGTGAAGAGAAGGACGGGGCCCAAGTTCTTTCTAATGGCGTGTGTGCATAGAGCCCATTGAAGTGATGTGGCGGTGCTGCTGTCTCTTGCTTTGCATGCTTCCGTTTTGGACCGACAGCAGGTTGAGGTGCGGAGAACGAAGGAGGCCCTGCGAGGTCGCCAATGAAAACAGAAGCGAGTAGGTTCACATCCTCCTTTCAATTTGCTGCTGGTGGTGATCCCGCACTACACCACCCCCATCCCCCCACCCTTTAGTCCTTTTACACACACACACACACACACACACACACACACACACACACACACACACACACACACACACACACACACACACACTCGCTTACACATAGGCAAAAACTGTCATTGTCGCTGGGGTTTTGTTCTTCACTCGTCCTGTCAATGAACCCTGCGAGTTGGCAACGCTCGTCTTTCCCTCTCTTGTTTTCTGTCCTCCCAGTCATCCTCTTTCCACCCATTCTCTCTTTCTCCACCTTTATCTATGGCTGGGCCTTTTCTCTTGCCCTTGTCTGTTTTGCTCCCCCCACCCTCATAGTTGTTTTGGTGTGTGTGTGTGTGTGTGTGTGTGTGTGTGTGTGTGTGTGTGTGTGTGTGTGTGTGTGTGTGTGTGTGTGTGTGTGTGTGTGTGTGTGTGTGTGTGTGTGTGTGTGTGTGTGTGTGTGTGTGTGTGTGTGTGTGTGTGTGTGTGTGTGTGTGTGTGTGTGTGTGTGTGTGTGTGTGTGTGTGTGTGTGTGTGTGTGTGTGTGTGTGTGTGTGTGTGTGTGTGTGTGTGTGTGTGTGTGTGTGTTTGTGTGTGTCATGGGAGGCTCCGCTAGCCTGATGAGTGGTGTTTTGGTCAGACACCTGACACCGGCGGCAATGTCTCACAATGTGGGAATGCACGGCTTCTTCAAAATTAGCTTTCCATGGTGGGTGTCATTTCTTAGCGACGGTGGGCGCGATCACAGGAGTTTACATACACAGTGGTCCTTTTGTCTCTGTCTCTCCCACTCCCACTCTCTTCTTCCCTTATTTTTGGCTATGGCATTTCTGTACATAACGTTCGTTCCTGTTCTTTCCATTGCTGTGAGAAAAAAAGTAAAAGAAAAGTGCCAGTGGTTGGTTGGTTCCAGAAGGCAGTTAGCTGTGGCAGTCGTTCATGTTAGTCAACGGGTGACAGTCACGCGTCAAACCGCGATCAAGTTAACACATGGCGAGTGTCTGAAGGCGAGGCAGGGGATGACAGGTGAGGCATTTGTGTGGTAGACCATCTCGCTTCATCAATCAGTGTGGACATGCTGGCCTTAAGCCACATCACCCTCCATATCTTCTTCAGTACCATGTTCTTCTTTTCTTGTTAACAAGGATTCAAAGTAATGCAACATATTCTTTGTTTTAATGTGATAATGGACTGTTTTGGTTTTGGTGTTCTTTTGTAGTACCTACTCACAATCGGCGTCGCTGTTCCATGAATAGCCTACGGGTGCATTGCGGAGAGACAAAGACAAAACAAAGGAATCTGATGGCCTTGCGCCTTCCATCGATTAGTGACAGAACACTTTAGGTTACACAAAATGGCTCCATTGTCTTTGCGGGAGCTATGCCTGATATTATAAGATAAAAGTCCATGATGAAACAGTAGGACATTGATTCCATGTTTTGATGGTTGGATGCCTGGGCTGATGTGTTGAATGCTTATTGAAAATGTCTGTGTCGAGGAAACAATAGAGCGTCCCCATGTTATGTGTTCTAAGCTGTCCACTAAACAACAATACACTGCAAACTCTTACCACATTAACCTGAGTGGTTAGGGGCTGTAACACTATTGGGTCAAATGCCTGGTAGTGAGCCTGATCCCTGCCGGTTCAATTCCTGACCACCCGAGACCATTTGCTGCATGTCACTCTCTTCGTGATTACTGTCTTTATCACATAAAGTCTTAAAAATACCATAAGGTTGCCAGATAGTTTGTAGATGAGCTATTTTCTCTATTTGTCGTACAATATTATATCAGGCTGAGGTGGTTCAGAGTACTCAGAGTACAATTGACACTGGGGTTTTTACAGTGTCAATTTAAGGAAGCGACCCTGGGCTCCCTGAACCATCCTTCTCTGGCTGCACTGATGCTCTCTCTCCTCCCGACTCTCTCTCTCTTCTTCCATTCATCTTTCACCACTCCATCTGTACTCACTACCACTCTTTACTTTCATCTGTACTGCGCTTTCCTTTGTTCCCTTTTCTCCTTTTTTTAGACTTCATCTTCTCCGTCACTCTCTCTCCCCTCCCTCCCTTCCTTCCTCCCTTCCTCTCTCTCTCTGAGCTACCACTCGCTCTCTTCCATCAAATTCTCTCTCCTCCGCCCTCCTCACCTACCCATCCCTCCCTCCCTCCCTCCCTCCCTCCCTATTTCTTACCCTTCACTGTCTCTCTCCCTCTTCTGACTCCAAAATGTGAGTCTATCTATATTTAGATACTCCTCTTCTCTCCTCCTCATTTCTCTACCTTTATCTCACCTTCTTTTCTCCCGCTCCCCCTCGCCGTTGAAGGACGGAGTTGTAAAAACAAAAAAGCTACCGGGGAGACTCATCAACTGAAGTACAGTAGCTGCTTTGTTTTGGGTTTTTTTCTGATCAGCTTGATGAGTGACAACGCAGCCTCTGGGCTGTTATATATAACTGTGTCATTATAAACACTGTCTCTATATATATATATATGGAACTTATACCCAGTTCCTGTGCTGTGTCTGTGCTGGGTTGCAGTCGCATGCTATAGCGTCCATCTCCATCCACAGGAATCATCCTTCCTCCTAATGTTCCATGTTAACCACTTGAAACCCTGTATCAGGTGTCTTCAACGGGGCTCGTCAATATGTCTGCACATGGACAAATGTGTCCGTGGCAAAGACTTGGTCTTTTCCGTGGCAATTTCTTTACATTTTCTTTTTTATACACCATTATAATGTTCTTATAATTACTCAATGCCAATCTCCAGGTTTTCTTCAGAATATATATGACACCTATTTACTACGACACTATGGCATTAGGAGTCCAACTAGTAGTGGTTCTCAAATGTTTTATTTACAAGGACCCCCTTAACCTATTTTGACCTGAGATCAGATTCTAAAAATGTCTTCTACATCCTGACAGTTTTCGATTTTTCAAAAATAGCAGACCTACAAGCTCGTAGCGCGCCACTCGGTGGCACGCTATGAGCTTGTAGATCTGCTATTTTTAAATAGCTAAAGCACAACATAATGCTAACACCAAAAGGGGTTCCCGCCCAAAATGGGTTAACTCTGAGAGTGTACAAATGAATCACTCTCAGAGTTACAGACCTGTTATGGCCATTCAGGGCTAGCTCTTTGTTTCTGCTAATATTATTGTCCACTCATTTTGTACGTCTCTGACAAAAATATAATTTTGACAAAAGTGTCCACCACAAGCAGGCATGGTGATGAACCCTGGTCTTCGCCGTGGGGTCCGGGACCCCTAGGGGTGGCACCAAACCCTTCCGCCGTAGTCTGAAAACCCACCTTTTCAGACTCCATCATGGCCCATAGCACTTACCCTACCCCCCTTAGACAGCACTTCTTAGACTTATATAGCATTTGAAACAGACTTATAGCATGTCATGTAGACAGCACAATAAGTGCATTGTATGTAGTCATAGCACTTCATAGTATATATGTACAGCATAGTATAGCATATATGTGTAGTTTATATGTATAGTGTCATTATATAGATATGTTCTAGTCACGTTCTTAGCTTACGCATGTTTCGCGATAAATGCATTTTTACATATGTGATGTATTCCCATGCTTTTTGTTCTTGCCTATTGTAAGTCGCTCTGGATTAAGAGCGTCTGCTAAATGCCTAAATTGTAAATTGTAATTGTAAACCCTCGTGTGATAGGACATCCCTATTCTGAGGAGTACCTTAGCCAAACAAATAGCAGATCTACAAGCCAATCTACAGAGCTTGTAGTTTGGTTTGGTGTACTGTAGACTATGGAAATAAGAGCAGACAAAGTACAAAGTGAACGGTACTGAGGCTTTAAGTGGTGGTACATAAAAACAAGTCTATGAAGCTATCTATGAACATTTTAAATCTATATCTCAGCTAAGGGGTCCTTGGCCTGAAAAACATTTAAGACCCCTGCCCTAGATGCTTCGTTGACTGCATGGTGTCCCCAGGTGCTATATTATTTGTGACACACATACAGGTGTTTTGTATTGTCTTGGAGGTGCAAACAACATTTATTTCTGTCCTAGCACAGAACTATGGTTAAGGATCATATTGCAACATGCAGGAAAAGGAAGACGGGACATCCAAATATTCATTTGTCAAACTCCCTCCCAAGCCAGAAAAAGATGCAAAATCCATGCAAGAAGCACCTTTGTTTGCGCCTCCAACAACACTCGAGTGACGTCGATTCCATTCCCTTAATCTTCACGTACTGTACTATGGCGTGACGTCACTGTGGCTATTAAAGAGTGTTGGACCGCAGGAACAGGGACACTTAGGATTGAAGTGGGTAAATAAAGGAAATACTGTACACACACTGTGGTGTTTTCCTATACCTGCATCCCTGCCCTCAGAGTTAGTGTTTGCTAATTAGATTAGTTGAAGTCTGTTCTACTATTTGCAGAGATGGGTGGGGGGGTGGGGGTGGGGGGGTCGAGCAGGGCGTCGCCACGTTGGAGCCCGTGAGTGAGTACACACTTAGGCTGCGGCTTCTTAACACTCCCCTCCGTGTGAGCTCATTGAGAGCTGTGGCCCAGTGAGGATTTGAGAAAGATGCCTCTGTTTGCTTGTCTGACAGAGTGACAGTCACGCCAAGTTACCCTTAGACACACACACCAACGCACGCACGCACACACACACACACACACACACACACCTCGGCACCACCACAGAGTGACTGGCCGCCAACAGTGACTCACCATCAACAGACTACACACATACACACACACACACACACACACACACACACACACAGAGAGAGAGAGAGAGAGAGAAAACACGCTCTTCTTTTAACAAACAACAATTAGCCTTCAGTCTGCAGTGGTTTCTCCGTTAAGCCCAAAACCAACAGGACCTGCGCATGTTGACTTCCTGGATAAAATGTCATATCATCTTCCTGCTCCTCTGCACAGTTTTGTGTCCTGTATTTGTGAAGTTACTTTATTTATGTGTAGGCCTACATGTCTTGTGTGTGTGTGTGTGTGTGTGTGTGTGTGTGTGTGTGTGTGTGTGTGTGTGTGTGTGTGTGTGTGTGTGCAGGCGCGCGCCTCTGTGCGTGTGTCTGTGCGTGTGTGCGTAGTGGTTACTGGTGGTGACTAGGGTTTCCAACTACCGTCCTGAAATTCAAATAAGGGACCTGTCCGAAAAAGATATCACTGTATATATTACGTATATTTTGTATATTATATTAACCACTTGAACCCCAACATCCATATTCTGGGGGAGGAACATTTGCCAAAAGCTTGATTTTTTTTAATTGTTTTGTTTTGAGAATTTGGTATACTAAAAGAAGAGTTGCACCTCAAGTCCGTTTCACTGAGACTGTGGGTTTAAGTGGTTAAAAATGATGCGTGTGTGTGTGTGTGTGTGTGTGTGTGTGTGTGCGTGTGCGTGTGCGTCTGCGTGTGTGTGTGCATGTGTGTTAGTGGTAGCGGTGGTGGCTGTGTTTGCTCTCACAGCGTGGTACAGTCAGCCTGTGTACCGTGTGTAGCAGAGACTGGTGTACAGTCGTGCACAGAGGAGTCGTGAGGGACCCGCTTCTTTGTTGTGACAGCTTCTCATGTCGAGATACAAGCGCATCCGAACGCACGCACACACGCACGCACGCAAGCACGCACGCACACACGCACGCACGCACGCACGCACGCACGCACGCACGCACGCACGCACGCACGCACGCACGCACGCACGCACGCACGCACGCACGTTTGTATTACTATACTTGTGAGGATATTGCAGGACGCATGATAAACAATTGCAGATCTGTGTGACATCGCTGCACAACTACCGGTACAACTACCGGTACAACTACCGGTACAACTACCGGTAAACTACCGGTACAACTACCGGTAAACTACCGGTACAACTACTCTGTACAACTACCGGTACAACTACCGGTGTACAACTACCGGTGTACAACTACCGGTACAACTACCGGTACAACTACCGGTACAACTACTACACATATAAAATATAGAAAAGGAAACCTCCCCAACCTTTAAACCTAACCTCAAAATGTCTAATCCTAATCTGGAATCTGTTCCTAATTGTAATTTTAACTCCACCCATCTTTTTTTTAAAGCATAAAACAACCATTTATCTTGGAATTCTACTATAGTTGTGCGGATGTTTGGCCCTCATAAGTATAGTAATACAAGTACGTACAGACACACACACACACACACACACACACACACACACACACACACACACACACACACACACACACACACACACACACACACACACACACACACACACACACACACACACACACACACACTGGCAGAGCACACTTGATGACACTGTTAAAATGTGAGTTATGAACCAATCCATTGTTTTTATGTTTGTCAGTATTATCGTAGACGCTATGCTGCTGTTGCTTTTCAAATCAAAACTATCTTTGATACCGATTGGAAAAGTCTGGGTTATAAAAAAAAAAGGACGCACGGACTGTGAGAGTAGCAGGTAACATACAAGGCAGAACCTTCTCCAGCGATCTCTGTTGGTAACCTACAATTTACAATTTAGGCATTTAGCAGACGCTCTTAATCCAGAGCGATTTACATTAAGCAATAACAAAAGCATGGCATACATCACATATAAAAAGTAGTTATCATGAATCATGCGTAAACTAAGAATGTAACAGTGGAGTATCTATGTAAACTATACTATATTATATATTATACATGTGTACTATAAAGTGCTATGACTACATAAAATGCAATTCTAGTGCTGTCTACGTAACTATAAGTCTGTTTAAAATACTATAAGTCTACATAAAGTGCTATCTAAGGGGCTAGGCTAGGGCAAGTGCTATGGGCCATGGTGGAGTCTGAAGAGGTGGGTTTTCAGACTACGGCGGAAGATTGGGAGAGAGGCTGCAGTTCTAGATGCAACCTACATCTGTGGTTCTTATAACCACTGGACCACGGCCCTCTAGAAACGTTGTTTGATGACACAAACTACAAGACATCTGTTGCTTGAAGTCATCAGCACGTATTGCAGCGTATCACTTCATCTGGCCTCCCGTAAATTCCTTAATGACGTCAAGTTTCTTGATATTTGTGTCAGCCGGTGGTGAGTCTTCCATTGTGTCAGCAGTGGTTTTAGATCCACAGGGTCATTTTCATGTGAGAGCAACACCCCGCCCACCACCCACACTGTACCGCACACTCACCCGCAACACCCCACCCACCACCCATACTGTACCGCACACTCCCACCTGCAACACCCCGCCCACCTCCCACACTGTACCGCACACTCCCACCCGCAACACCCCACCCACCACCCACACTGTACCGCACACTCCCACCCGCAACACCCCACCCACCACCCACACTGTACCGCACACTCCCACCCGCAACACCCCACCCACCACCCATACTGTACCGCACACTCCCACCCGCAACACCCCGCCCACCACCCACACTGTACCGCACACTCCCACCCGCAACACCCCGCCCACCACCCACACTGTACCGCACACTCCCACCTGCAACACCCCGCCCACCACCCACACTGTACCGCACACTCCCACCCGCAACACCCCGCCCACCACCCACACTGTACCGCACACTCCCACCCGCAACACCCCGCCCACCACCCACACTGTACCGCACACTCCCACCCGCAACACCCCACCCACCACCCACACTGTACCGCACACTCCCACCCGCAACACCCCACCCACCACCAATACTGTACCGCACACTCCCACCTGCAACACCCCGCCCACCACCCACACTGTACCGCACAGTCCCACCCGCAACACCCCGCCCACCACCCACACTGTACCGCACACTCCCACCCGCAACACCCCGCCCACCACCCATACTGTACCTCACACTCCCACCTGCAACACCCCGCCCACCACCCACACTGTACCTCACACTCCCACCCGCAACACCCCGCCCACCACCCACACTGTACCGCACACTCCCACCCGCAACACCCCGCCCACCACCCATACTGTACCTCACACTCCCACCCGCAACACCCCGCCCACCACCCACACTGTACCGCACACTCCCACCCGCAACACCCCGCCCACCACCCACACTGTACCGCACACTCCCACCCGCAACACCCCGCCCACCACCCATACTGTACCTCACACTCCCACCTGCAACACCCCGCCCACCACCCACACTGTACCGCACACTCCCACCCGCAACACCCCGCCCACCACCCACACTGTACCGCACACTCCCACCTGCAACACCCCACCCACCACCCACACTGTACCGCACACTCCCACCCGCAACACCAAATATAGACAGTTCCGTATCGGTGATGATCTCACTTCCCCACGTTAACACTTAACAGAACTGTCTTCAAGGGAGGAGAACTCGCCCCATGTTTCAACAGCACATTTGCCCACATCGTGGTATTTATAGCTTTATCAGAACATACAGTAGGCTACAATACACACACACACACACACACACACACACACACACACACACACACACACACACACACCTCTTGATTTTCTCTACACTGTACAAAGATTCCTGTTTAGCCTGTGTTGTATTACTGGTGTAAAAAGAGATAATTCATGTAATATTGCAGGGATTGAATAGTATAACAAAGTTACATGGGGGTTTCTGAATTCTCCACAGCCTTCCGGAGACACGGAGCGAGTAGCCAAAAATGGCACCATGTTATAATAGCATTAGTGAGGACCAGAGCCATAGAGTAAGACAGAGACAACTTCACACACGGCGGCTCTACGTAGACTTCTATTGGCGAATAGTACACTGGACGTTTACGGAATGCATTGGAGTCTATGGGCTCGCGCGAGTAGTACATGAACCACGTGACCAGGCTGTTTTCTGCCCCCTCAATGTCGCAACTCTGTCTATGGCTCTGGTGAGGTTGAAGATGGTGACATGGTCCTTTGAGGCTACTTGTACTCGGGTCCAAATTTGGACCAGAGCAACTTTCACTTGTAGTTGAGTAATATTTCACCAATACACATGATGTGTAGATCGTAGTGGATACTCCTGGACGTATCCACTACGATCTACACGCTATAGATCAGCTATTTTCACTACTTCTTAATTATTATTATTTGTATTCATCAAACGTCTTAGATTTGTATATTTGTGTAAAATATACAAAATATACAAATATACAATATAAAATGTGTTTTTTTACTCAAGTCATGACCCCTAACAATGTGAACACAGGTTACAATGTAAGAGACATATTTGCTTCATGGTGAACTGTAACTGTTGTTCTATAGGTCTCTTTACACACAGGATAATGAACGGCACTGGCGAGTATTTCGCATGAAGTCTGTTTTATTAGCTAGTAGCTAATTACATTCTGCAACTTTTCTCTCACCAGCCAGTCTAGTTGTTATTGCCATTAACCCTCCCCAGACATTTCAGTGTTTCTGTGTTGCCACTGCTGTTCTGAGGAGCCCCCACTGGGAGGACGCAGCGCCCCCCCGCCCTACTCCTCCCGCTCAAAACACCTCCCCCCACGCTGACTGGCCGAAAGAGTACGTGCAGCGACAAAGATCACGATCCCCACCATGCAGTTCCCGCCCTCGAACATAGCCGAATGTGTTCTAGATGCTCAGGCCAAAGCAGACGGTGCACACGCCACAGTGGATCAGAACCCCTAGACTCCGCTGTGGTGGACAGGTATACTGTGCTAATACCCCTGCGCCACCTGAGTGAGCGCCGATTTGACTTACTCAATATGTAGTGCATGAATTATAGCGGGCGGGGCAGCCTATTCCCACAGCACTGGATGTGCGACATTTGAATGACACCTTGGCTTGTGCATCAGAGGACAGCTCTTCAGGGTCCCCCCCCCCCCCCCCCCCCCCTCCTGCTTAGACGGCCAGACCAGACCAGGCCGCAGCGCTCTCTACGTGAAACAGCAACCATGGTCTCAAACAAAAGAGTGCTGGGCTTATCTGTCGCCTTCTACTGACCTCTTCCTCCCCGTTGCTCTGCCCTGTTGTGTTTTTATGTGCATCCCCCCCCCCCCCTCTCTCTCTCCCCACCACTCATATCCGTATGCTTTCCTCCCTCAATTTCATTCCTCTCTCGCCCTCCCTTGTCCTCTCACCTCACACTCCTCCTCCCTCTCTCTCTCTCTGCCTCCCCCTCCGCCACTTTTTCTTTTTTCTTCTTTTTTCTGTTTTTTTAATCTCTCTCTCCTGGCTGCCACCTCATCCTCTTATGCCCACCCCACCCACCCACACCCCCTGCACCCTCTCCCTCCCTTCATTTTGGGTTCCTCCGACAGTGGTAATGAGATGTTTCATTATTTGCATTTCACAGCTTTTAATAGAGAGAGAATTTAGGCTAAGCCCCGGGTCGTCAGTCAGGGAGTTACCACGGGAGACATGGCAGGCTTATAGGGGCCGAGAGAGAGAGAGAGAGAGAGAGAGAGAGAGAGAGATAGCACAGAAACCACACACATGTACACGACCACACACACACACACACACACACACACACACACACACACACACACACACACACACACACACACACACACACACACACACACCGTCAGGGAACAAGAGGGAGAGAAAAGGGAGACAGGCAGAGAGTGACAGGAAAAGAGTCTCAGACGGAGAGAGACAGACAGCCAGGTGATTTTGTCTTCACACGTCACCGACGGTGTGTTTTTCTTGTCAGCCCACTTTGGATGCTCGTCGTCATCATGTCCGGTAAGCTCACGTTATGCAGGGGACATCGCTACTAGGGACTAGGGCTGGGATCCGGAACCAGAGGAACCGGATCAACATTGAGGAACCGGAATCGGTTTGATCACATTTGGGAACCGATTCCAGAAACAGGTTTTATGTCAGAGCTGGTATGTTGTGGACGTCATGTCTGCTACAATTAGAACACAGGTGGTTTTAATTTCAAGGACCACCATATTTCTGAGAGTGTACAAATAGAAACTAATAGACCCATAAGGGTCCATTTTGTACACTTGGTCACTCCTTTGGGACCATCCCGCCTCACATTCCCATAAAACAAAATCACACCCAGTGTGAAGTGAGCGGTCCCTTGATGATGGCGTATGGTGCTGATGTCTGATGGCGATGTATTGACCCACGTGATGTCATAGTTGGCGGAATAGTAAGGAATAGACACCCAAACACACAAAGTCACATGTTGGAGCGGCTAGCACCGCTCCAAAATGAACAAGTAATTACAATTAAAACAGAATGTGGATTTCTTTATGAGATCACACCGGGCTTAATGCCTCCGCAGATGGCTGAAGGGGTTGCGGTGGGGTGGGGGTGGGGGTACACGCCACACGTGTCCGCAGCGAAGCCGGCGAGAAGAGAGACGAGGGAGAGGCTTTGAGGTAGAGGAGTTTCTTCACCAGGTGCAGCTCAGGTGAACGTGGCAGAACAGATTGAACGGATCAGGCGGGCAGGGAGGGGGGGTTAGAGTCTGGATGGTCCGGGTGTTGAGAGCAGGTTGTTGCGGGAGGAAGGGGGGGTTAAGTCCCCCTAAGCCTCCTGGATCCTCTTTGGTCGTCTTTCTCTCCACATGACAAGGGGACAGTCCTCCTTTCGTCTCTCCTCTTCCACCTTGGTTCCCTGGACGACGGCCAAAAGCCAACGGCCGGGAGGTGGAGGGGTGGGGGTGGGTGGGGGGGACTGACGGGGGGGGGGGATGGGGGGGCGGGGAGGGGTGAAGAAGGAAAAGAGGGCGAGCGTGAAGGAGAGGAGAGTGTGAGGTCAGGGAAGGAGAGAAGAGAGGGAGAGGGAGAGAGAGAGACTTGCGCGCGTGTGTGTGCGTGCGCGTGTGTGTGTGAGAGAGATGGAGAGAGCTGAAGGAGAGCGTATTTGGGCTCTAGTGTCTATCAATAGGGAACAACAGCATCAAGCGCTGAAGGTTGAGATGAAGTGAGACACACACACATGTATTGTGTGAGAGACACACAATGGGGGTTGACGAAAACACAAACATGTACAATGAGCGTCGGAGAGGTTGGATCCGAGCATAAAGTAACAGTAAGAGTCACATGGCCGCTAATTGCCAGCAGAGCGGTGGTAACGAACATTATGACAGGCAAAGCAAGTAGAAGGACACAGAGAACAAACGGTTCACAGTTTACAGTTTATTGTTTTTGCTGTTTATTATTTTATATTTCGCTTCTAATTGCGGCTTTGTGTGCTTTCCTTGTGTCTGGCTGTGCATGCGTACGTGCGCCGTGTGAGTGTGATGTGTCTGTCTGTGTGCGGCTGTGCGTGCGTGTGTGTGTGTGTGTACCTGTGTTACTAACCCTGTGAGGGCCCAATGTCCCCACAAGTATAGGCTATAGTAGAACTAGAGAAATGGAGGAGCATTTTCCTGGTCCAGTCACAAGAGAAATGGATTTATGGTTAAAAAAAACGATTAGAGAAGTAAGGCTTCATAATTAGGAAAAGCTTCATGTGGGACGGGTGTTTGAGTTTTCCCTATTTGAAACTTAGTTGTGCAGCGACGTCAGACACTGACAAATTTCCACAATGCATTGCTTTGTGAGCTTGTAGATCTACAATTCTGTTCCGGCTATCGTTCGGCTATTTTCAGGCATTTTCAATGATGTCCTAAAATGTCTATGTCCTCGCTAGTATAGTAATTCAAAGTGTGTGTGTGTGTGTGTGTCTGAGTGTGTGAGTGAGTGTGTGTGCGAGTGTTATTTTTGTCGATACCAGCCTTGTTGATGCGCTGCCACCCTAGCATGTCCCGGAAGGCTGCCAGCTCGGTGGGATTGGGGATTAACCCCAGGATAATGGCCTTGATGCCCAGTTGAGTGGAAGCAAAGCTGTTTAAAAAATATTGGCTGCCTGAGTCACTCTTTCTGTCTTTTCCACGCTCTATCCATCCTCTCATCTAGCCTCTGTGTGTGGTGTGTGGTGTGTGTGTGTGTGTGTGTGTGTGTGTGTGTGTGTGTGTGTGTGTGTGTGTGTGTGTGTGTGTGTGTGTGTTTTTCTGGATCCCTGTACATTATTTATCTCATTTGACACCTGTACCACTGTTCTCTTTGGACATGTTCCATTACATATCGCACCACTGTTCTCTTTGGACATGTTCCATTACATATCGTACCACTGTTCTCTTTGGACATGTTCCATTACATATCGTACCACAGTTCTCTTTGGACATGTTCCATTACATATCGCACCACTGTTCTCTTTGGACATGTTCCATTACATATCGTACCACAGTTCTCTTTGGACATGTTCCATTACATATCGCACCACTGTTCTCTTTGGACATGTTCCATTACATATCGTACCACTGTTCTCTTTGGACATGTTCCATTACATATCGCACCACTGTTCTCTTTGGACATGTTCCATTACATATCGTACCACAGTTCTCTTTGGACATGTTCCATTACATATCGCACCACTGTTCTCTTTGGACATGTTCCATTACATATCGTACCACTGTTCTCTTTGGACATGTTCCATTACATATTGCACCACTGTTCTCTTTGGACATGTTCCATTACATATCGTACCACTGTTCTCTTTGGACATGTTCCATTACATATCGTACCACAGTTCTCTTTGGACATGTTCCATTACATATCGTACCACTGTTTCTCTTTGGACATGTTCCATTGCATATCATACAACTGTTCTCTTTGGACATGTTCCATTACATATCGTACCACTGTTCTCTTTGGACATGTTCCATTACATATCGCACCACTGTTCTCTTTGGACATGTTCCATTACATATCGCACCACTGTTCTCTTTGGACATGTTCCATTACATATCGTACAACTGTTCTCTTTGGACATGTTCCATTACATATCGTACCACTGTTCTCTTTGGACATGTTCCATTACCTATCGCACCACTGTTCTCTTTCGCCAGTTTTCAACTTGGGAGCGTCTTTGAATGATTCATCGGCATTCAGAAATGTTTCATCATACATTTCTGTCACTCATTCAGGATGATACGGTAGTGGACATCAAAATAAAAGTCTCCTGAACCGGCACAACTCCCGCAGATAATTATGTTGATGTGTTTTTGCTAGTGGACGTCTCTGGTACGCTTTTGAGTGTCTGAGATGATGTACAGTAGGTATGTTTGCAAAATGACGTGTTTGTTTCCCCTTAACAGAGATTTTGGATTTTAACACATTTGGCTGCATTGTGTGTCTTTTTTTAATTTTGAATTTGATATATCACTTGAACTATAACCATTTAAACCCTATACTTACCCTACTTTCTTTTCTTGAAAAATAAACATTGATTGAACACATTATTAGTTAGAATTGTAAACAGCACGTGGTACAGTCAGACATTAAGGCTGAAAGGATAACGCAAAGAAGTCCTGGGGACTTGTTTCTATTGTGGTCCTACACCCAATCTCTTCACCGAAAATAGCCGATCTACATGCTCACAGTGTGTTGTGTTGCGACACATTGTGAGATTGTAGATGTGCTATTTTTTTTCCTCCCCCCCCCCCCCCCCCACACACGATTCATGTACAGGATGCGGTTTGATAGGATGCGGCCATTTCATTTTGATATGGCTCAGTGTCCAAGCAGAGGTATAATCTCCATAGATAATGACCTGAGTCGTTTCTTATAATTACACTTGTTGTTTTAATTGGAGGACAGAGTAGTCCTATATGTTGAGCAGAGATTAGAGTAGGACCATGCATAATGAGCCAGAGGAGGGAAGGAGCGACCATATATGGTCGCTGTCGGACAGAAACCTTGTATCTATGCATTTCACACCGTATGGAAGTATGGAAATGTATGGAATTGGATTTTAGTCATTTCCAGGCCTGGATAAGTATGGAAATAAGAAAAAAAGATTATTATTCATTAAAAATAATGATGTTTCCAGACTATAATTGACATATAATAACTCAACCAGATCCACACATCTACCACCATATTCGTTAAAAATGTGTCAATATCTCTGAATTTCAAAGAGAAAATCACAAATAGACTTCCCGCTCCAGAGCAAGTTAGTAACTTCATTCTGGGTGATCCCGAGGCGTTCCCGGACCATTATGGACATATGATCCCTCCATCTGATCCTCGGTTTGCCCGGGGGTCTCTTTCCAGTGGGACGTGCAGCGAGGACCTCCCTAGGGAGACGCTCCAGAGGCAGAATGTCTAATGTACAGTGATACAGTGAAGTTACATTTTGCATTGTCCCCCATAGCTTACAATGTTGCTGTTTTGGAAACACACCGTAGTACGACAAAGTGTAACATAGGGCTTAAGTGGTTAAAAAAAAAAAGTTCTACTACTTTTGTCTTTGATCTTCAAAGTCCTCCCGGATTCCTCTTCTGACTCCTAATGGTCTCCTCGGGGTCAAGGAGGGGTGGTGGAGCTGGGAGGGACATCAGGGCTAAAGAGGAAAGGAGGGGAGTGGGAAGGAAGCCCTCTTATTCTCTGTCTCCATCATTCACACGTCTCATCACTTTAGTTGTCTGGCCAGGGCCTAAAGTGACTTTGCCGCGATGTGACCAGGACAAAGTGTACGTGTGTACGCGCGCGCGCGCGTGTGTGTGTGTATGTGTGTGTGTGTGTGTGTGTGTGTGTGTGTGTGTGCGTGCGTGCGTGCGTGTGTGTGTGTGTTGTGTGTGTGTGTGCGTGTGTGTGTGTGTGTGTGTGTGTGTAGGGGGGCTGATGTGAAGAAGGGGGTGGGCGTGGGGGTTACTTTAACGAGGACAGTCACTTCCGATTTGGCTCCAGAAGGGTGACGGGGACTCAGAGGGGTCTGGTGGCATCAGGCTTCACCGAAACAATCGCGTCTTGACCGCAAAATATGCGAAGCAACAGACCCGTCACGGCTGCCTCCCAATACTGTAACCTCTTTTCTTCTGACATAATGTTCATTTCCATTGAGCGATGATGAGAAGAGATGAAAAAGCATTTTGTCTCTTCTTCCTCCACCACGCTACACTGTGCAAGGAAGCCTTTGGTTTGTGCGGCCTTGGTGAGAGAGCGTCCCCCCCCCTACCCCCTCCCCCCCCCCTCTCTCTCTCTCTCTCTCTCACTTTCTCTCTCTCTCTCAATCTCTGGCTGATTTGTCTGACAAGTTCTTTTTTGCTTTACTTTTTGCCTCTTAATGTCAATGCAGCGGGGGGGCGGGTAATTTTAGGATAGAAGTGCAGCAGCACCGCACCTGAAAAGTGTGTCTGCAAGCAGAGGGAAGAGAGGCTTTATTACAGGAGAGCCCTGTCTATGTCAGGCGAGGAGGCGAGTGCTGTTGACAAAGAGCTACTTTGCAGTGTGATGGCAGAGCGGTAAACAAGCGGCTTGGTGTGGTGTGTTGGGGTTGTCACCTCGGGATAGACGGGCTCCCTCCTGGCTGGTTGGTGTGGTGTGTTGGGGTTGTCACCTCGGGATAGACCGGCTCCCTCCTGGCTGATTGAGACCGGACGGCGGCCGTGCGGAAATTAAAACCGGGCCAATTAGAAAGAGTAACACTTCACAGAGGTCACGCCAAACCCACCCCAATAAAGTTCATCCTCTCCCCTCCTTCTCCTCCTCCGTCCGTCTCTCTCTGGGTCTGCTGAAGCAGTAAATCTTATTAATCCTGTCCTTCTGCCCCCCCCCCCCTCTCTCTCTCTCTCTCTCTCTCTCTCTCTGTCACTGTGTTATCCCTGGTGCTCATTGTTTTCATTAAATTTGAAGCATCATTTAACTTATGTCGATTCAACCCCTGCAATACTGCAGCTACTCACGCGCATGCATGCATGTGCGCACACGCACGCACGCACGCACGCACGCACGCACGCACGCACGCACGCACGCACGCACGCACGCACGCACGCACGCACGCACACACACACACACACACACACACACACACACACACACACACACACACACACACACACACACACAGAGGGTATGCGCAATCAGACTTTTCTGTTTGGATGTATGGGCTGTCAAGGCCAGAAAGTAGTTTTTTGCCACTCAGTAGGCATTCCCGCATAACTTCCGGGTATGACGACGATGTCACGCGCATGCAGCAAATTTCTTAAATCGGCAGCATTTTCTAGAGAAATGCATATTGATTGGTGAAAAGCACATTATTTGGCTAACTGATGCCATCATGCGATGTTGTAATTCATGTGTTGCAGCAATCCAGCAGTAAATAGCTTGGGCCAATTAGAACAGAGCTCGGTGCACTGCATGGCTGTGTTGTTGTGCTGTCCAGCACAATACCATATTGATTATAATGCAATAATGCCATATTGATGTGACCCTGGATTTCACCCTACGTGATTGGCCAGATAAAGAAATAAGAGCCGAGAAAGGGCCAATGAGGTGTTGCATTTTAGAATCCAGAGTTTTCATTTAACTCAGACAGAGAGTGCGTGTGTGTGTGTGTGTGTGTGTGTGTGTGTGTGTGTGTGTGTGTGTGTGTGTGTGTGTGTGTGTGCACAGATTGTACACTCTCATCTTGAATAGACACACACACATGTCTTTGTATTTTAACCCGGCGCAGAGAAGACTTGTCTGCCAGAGGTGAGAGGTGACCGTTCTCAATACCGTGCCATCAGCACGCCACAGAAAGGGAAAGGAATATCTCAAGGTTAGACGGCCAATAGATTTCTCCTACCATGCGGCGTGTGAGCTGGAGGATGAAAAAAAGAAAGGTTGCGTCAAAACTGGCCTTTTGAGGCACTGAGGGACACTGCTTTTCTACAGTGACGTCCATGGTTTTTTACCCCCTCCCCCCCCTGCACATTCTTTTCTCTCTCTCTGTCCGTGACTTAAAGAAAAGCCAAGTAAAGTGAACGGCTTTGAGCCAGTGTACTGTTGGCCCAGGGCCGCTTTTTTTGTTCTTCTTTTTTGTTAAATAATTTGCTTCACTTTCTTTTCTTTTTGTGTGGAGAGAGAGAGCGGATGGGGAGTTCAGACACATTTGTCTCCGTCGGTGCGTAGCTGTTTCACAGGAGGTGCGTTTGTCGTAAGAAGCGGACGATGCGGCGAGACGCTGGGTGGATTTATCTGATCTTACAAGCCCATCAGGTTGAGCAGAACTGGGCTAAACATGACCTGAAGTGTGCCGGCCCCCGAGCAAGCGCGCCACGTCACCTCGGCGGACCGGAGCTGTCATCTCCCGGGACGGCCAACGAGGGCTGACAGCCGTGGCATTCCCAAAACAAATCACTAGCTGCGTGCGCTCACTAACACTCCGTGCTCCCTGCCATTCGGGGGCCCCTGCACGCATGCACGCACGCACGCACGCACGCACGCACGCACGCACGCACGCACGCACGCACGCACGCACGCACGCACGCACGCACGCACGCACGCACGCACACACAAGCAGCATGAGGCACGCTGGCTGGCTGCTCCGGCTAATGCACTGTGTGTGTGTGTGTGTGTGTGTGTGTGTGTGTGTGTGTGTGTGTGTGTGTGTGTGTGTGTGTGTGTGTGTGTGTGTGTGTGTGTGTGTGTGTGTGTGTGTGTGTGTGTGTGTGTGTGTGTGTGTGTGTGTGTGTGTGTGTGTGTGTGTGTGTGTGTGTGTGTTAGCACTCACACATTCATGACTACTGAATTTTAATAGTTGTCGACAACTAACACAAAGCAGTTGACTAGTTGTGGAAATTGACATATCATATTTCGTTTTACATCCAATAACTAATGTAGATGGATGTATTAAGAGAACCATTGTTTCACGGCCCACAGCTACCTATCTGCTATAGATATACTGTGTTTGTGCATCAGCATCAGAGATGGCCACATTTCCATCCTCTCAACTCTCCCCAGCCTTCTGCACCATCC
>NC_136807.1:28261510-28274010 GCF_951216825.1 Electrona antarctica
ATAGAGTCTCAGTTTATCGATCATTTAATTGGTAAAGTGGTTTCTGTGAGTTCCTCTCTCTGCTTTGCTGAATGCTGTTTTATGTTTAATCACATCCTGTATTACTGAGTCTACAGATGGATGCACACACACACACACACACACACACACACACACACACACACACACACACACACACACACACACACACACACCTGTCGTCCATGTTGTGTTTTGTGTGTACAGTACACATGCATAAAATTTTGACTGACTGTAGCAGAGCTGTTAATAGACACCTGAAACCGTACAGCACTTGACATGTGCGTTCTGTCGATGACATCATTTTATTTATCACCATCATTATTGCATTACACAATACACACACACACACACACACACACACACACACACACACACACACACACACACACACACACACACACACACACACACACACACGCACACACACAAATACATTCTCAGTTTAGTTTTCCCCTCTTAACAACAACAACATTCCAAGCCGTGTCTGTTTGTGTTTTTCTTACAGTCAGTGCCCACTCAGTGACCTTACAGTAGAATTACCTGAACAATCTTTCAAAAACAATCCTGTCCACGTCTTGCCCACTTGCCCAGTAACCGCTTTTTTAAATTGCTTTTGATGATTTGTGCATTGAAGGCTTCGGGCAATTGCCTTCAAGACGGAACAATGGCATGTCACAAAACCATCCCTCCATTTTGTACACTCGATCTCTCTCTCTCTCTCTCTCTCTCTCTCTCCCCCCCTTCTCTCCAATATTATACCTTATCCTTGTTTCTCCATAATATATGTCTTTAAATATATTATTGCCCTAATTTGTTATACAAGAGTATCGTGCAAAAGTAGCAAAAATTGTCGATCTACAAGTTCACAATGCAGGTTTTATTTATGAATTAAATATTGAACTGATGAAAAGTATTAACAAGGGACTGGGAGGTTTAGTTCCAGACTGCTATATAATCTAGCATTCGGAGATTGTGGAATAGTTGTCTAGCTGATGGCCATGATGCGAGCCTATAGGGTAATCTGGAGTTAGTCAATTGACCTGCCGTGTTGTCTTTCCAGCAGACAGTTTGGAGGAGAGGCCACAGCGTCAGCTACCCAGATGAACAACAGGAAAGAGGACATGGAGATCTCCTCTCACTACCGCCAGCTCCTCCGGGAGCTGAACGAGCAGCGGCAGCACGGCATCCTGTGTGACGCCTGCGTCATCGTCGACGGCAAGATCTTCAAGGCCCACAAGAACGTCCTGCTGGGATCCTCGCGCTACTTCAAGACTCTCTACTGCCAGGTACCTACAGACGCGCCGCTCTGCCAGGAGATAAACACCTGAGAAAATAGGCTTTTGTAAATTTAGTATTGCATTATGTTTAACAATAATGTAACTCTTGAGGGTTTAAATGTAAAATGAAAATGAAACCAACATTTGGTTTCATTTTACATTTTCAGGAGTTAAAGATCTCAGAGGGTCCGTTTGGTTACCAGTTGTCCATCATTTAGCTGGGGACCCACCTGGAACTCTTGACATCATCAGCACACCCGGAAGTTATGCGGGAACGCCTACTGAGTGGCAAAAAACTACTTTCTGGCCTTGACAGCCCATACTTCCAAACAGAAAAGTCCTATCTGATTGCATTAAACAAGGTTAAACTCACTTTGCCACTCAATTTGCCACTGGATTTGCCACTCACTTCATGCATGCTCATACCCTCTATACTTATCGGTTCCTTTTTCCCCTCTACAACAAATCCCTTCACCAAAAATACAAGCTCTACAAGTCTGACCCTTACCTCAGAAACAGGCCAGGACCAGAGCCAGGGCTCCACATTAAACTTTTAGTTGGTTGTTGCACTCTTGTGCCTAACCTTTTCACCAGCATACAATGTAGGCTCACCCACACATACACACTTGACACTTGACAGACCTGCTAAATGTAAGGTGCACTGGTGCACCCAAATGAAAAATTAATTTGTTGCGCTGGATTTACAGATTTTTGGGTGTACTGCATGTGCGGCTAAAATGGGTATTGTGCCTCTTTGCATAGTGAGCTATTAGAGCTTGTATTTTAGCCAAATGTTTGCCTCAGAATAAGGAAGCCAATGGGTCGAGTGTGGTTAAGTTTAGTTGCCAGATGATGTCTCTCGATAACTGATTTACAAGTGTACAAGGTCTTTTTTGTGGTTATTCTTAGTCTTTGTTTTTTAGGACAGTGTGATTGATGTTGTGATTGTCGCACCACCGGTCAGCTATCAGTGTGTTCCCAGGCTGTTTTCTTTTGGAAAGCGGAGAGCAAAACACCACCCAACACATGCAGACACACACACACACACACACACACAAAACAAAAAGCAACCATCCTGGAAAATAAAAATGAAATCCCTGATTCATTCTGGTTCCTACCGTCCAATGCAGGTCAAGAAAGGGTCGGAGCCACACAACCAGACCACGGTCACCCACCTGGACATCGTGACGGCGCCGGGCTTCAAGGCCATCCTGGACTTCATGTACTCTGCGCACCTGGCGCTGACCAGCAAGAACGTGATCGAGGTGATGTCGGCGGCCAGCTACCTGCAGATGACCGACATCGTGCAGGCGTGCCACGGCTTCATAAAGGCCGCGCTGGACATCAGCATCCGCTCCGAGATGGCCGACGAGCTGGCCGACTTTGAGATGGGCACCGTGGCGGCGCCGGGGGGCGGGGTGGGCGTGAACATGTTGGGAGGAGGAGGCGGGGCCGGAGGAGGAGGCGTGGTGGCGGTGATAGGGGGAGTGGGAGGCGTCGTAGGAGGAGGAGGCATTGTGGGCATGGCGTCCGAAGCCCTGGCCTCCATCATGTCGGGCCGCAGCACGTCGCCGTGGCTGGGCCGCCGCACCAGCCCCGCCAACTCCTCCGGCGACTCGGCCATCGCCAGCTGCCACGAGGGTGGCGGCGGCAGCACCTACGGTTGCGGCAAGGAGGACCCGGAGCCCTGCCCCAAGAGCCACGAGAGCCAGGAGGACGGCTCGTCGTCGCAGCCGGCGTGGCCACACGACTACCGGCCCGTCACCGTCAAGGAGGAGCAGGTGTCGCCTGCCTCCTCCTCGCACCACCCCCGGGACACGGCTCCTCCCCGCGGAGCGGCCCAGAACCAGGGGGAGCAGGGGGGAGGGGGAGCAGGGTCGGCCTGGCAGCCCTTGGGGTCGGGCCGCAGGAAGAACAGGAAGAACAAGGACACGGTCCGACACATTACCCAGCAGGCCGAGGGGAATGGCGGCGGCAGCGACCACCGGGAAAAGGACGGCAGGGACAGCAGGCCCGGCTCTCCGTTGCCCTCCATGCTGACCGTGGGCGGGTGGAACTACAATGGGCAGGACATCCCAGGTAAGATCCCGCGCTCTCTTCCTCTCTCTATGCCCTCTGCACATAGGGTCTGCTGACCTGTTTTCATGGGTCGTAAGTGTAGCAGTAACGGGCTCAGATCCTCTGATATTAGGCTGATGACCCAAAGCCTAATATCTCCCCCGGCCAAGGGAGAATTCTCCTCTAGGCTAAGATGTTGGCTTTCCACGCGGGTGACCTGGGATCGAATTGGGCTTTTTTTCCCCTCGAAGCAGAGTTGCTAGAAAAGTGTTCTAGTTCAGATCATTAGGCCTACCTCCTTTACCACGATTGCAGGTGGATTGAATCAGATGATTGGAATGCAAGAAAGCGAGCAGGCTCTCGCTCTGCCGCTGCAAAATGTTTCTCTTATTGATTCAGTGAAATATGACTCTACACAGTGTTTGCTAATGTACACTACAGTAGTTAATTGGGTAGTTGGGCTAATCAGGCCAAGTGTGTAGTGGGAGAAATGCGCATTAAGTGCAATAATTAGATGATGTGTTGATAGGATAGGAATGTATTATTATTTTTTTGTGTGTGTGTGTACTTCTGTACTTTTATCACGGGAAAAAAACAACAGCTCGTTTAAACTACTCAAGTGCCAATTTGTGCCATTGTTTGAAACGTTTTTGGTTGTTGATGATGATATATACAGCTAACTTCGGCTGCAATTAAGGCGGTTTTATACAATGCACGTTTCTCATTGTAATGTGTATGGTTGAGACTTCTCTCCCGGGCGTTGGCAGAGGAACTGACGCCCTTGTAAAGATTGTGCTGGTATAAAAGAAATGCCCCTCCATTCCTGAGGGTCTTCGGCGTCAGATTAACAAGGCTCTACAGCAACTTGTTAGGCCTCTAAGATGATTATCTCCAAGTCTTGGTGGTGGGAGGTGAAAGCAGATGGATAATACACTACAGTGCTCGCTTACAGTGGTTTCTGTAGAACAACACACCTACACACATAGCGCTAGCGTATACACGTTGCACACAAAAACAAACGCACACACACACACACACACAGTCACACACACACACACACACAGATAAGACACACGCATGCACACACGCACGCACGCACGCACGCACACACACACACACACACACAGATACACGTACGCTAACTTTTAGTAGAGAAAGATTCTCTTGCTCTTTACCCTTAACATAATTGTTAAGTGTGTGTGTGTGTGTGTGTGTGTGTGTGTGTGTGTGTGTGTGTGTGTGTGTGTGTGTGTGTGTGTGTGTGTGTGTGTGTGTGTGTGTGTGTGTACTAGTACTTGTATTACTATACTTGTGAGGGCCAAATGTCCCCTCTAGTAGGATACTAAAATGTGAGAATTAGACATTGGGATGACA
Source organism: Electrona antarctica (assembly GCF_951216825.1). NCBI lineage: Eukaryota > Metazoa > Chordata > Actinopteri > Myctophiformes > Myctophidae > Electrona > Electrona antarctica. Next base: position 28,266,241 of record NC_136807.1, read on the forward strand.
ATTTTGCCGGTCCTCACAAGAGCAAATTGTCATGGTTGTTTTTATCATATGCCTGAAGAAGGTCCGGAGGGACCGAAACGTTGCATTAAAAAGAACAATACACTTATACTGAGCAAATACACAGTGTGTGGGTGTATTCAGTGTACAGGTGTATTCAGTGTACAGGTGTATTCAGTGTGCAGGTGTATTCAGTGTGCAGGTGTATTCAGTGTGCAGGTGTATTCAGTGTGCAGGTGTATTCAGTGCGGGTGTATTCAGTGTGCAGGTGTATTCAGTGTGCGGGTGTATTCAGTGTGCAGGTGTATTCAGTGTGCAGGTGTATTCAGTGTGCAGGTGTATTCAGTGTGCAGGTGTATTCAGTGCGGGTGTATTCAGTGTGCAGGTGTATTCAGTGTGCAGGTGTATTCAGTGTGCAGGTGTATTCAGTGTGCAGGTGTATTCAGTGCGGGTGTATTCAGTGTGCAGGTGTATTCAGTGTGCAGGTGTATTCAGTGTGCAGGTGTATTCAGTGTGCAGGTGTATTCAGTGTGCAGGTGTATTCAGTGCGGGTGTATTCAGTGTGCAGGTGTATTCAGTGTGCGGGTGTATTCAGTGTGCGGGTGTATTCAGGTGTATTCAGTGTGCGGGTGTATTCAGTGTGCGGGTGTATTCAGGTGTATTCAGTGTGCGGGTGTATTCAGCCTGACTTCTAGGTGTGCAAAAGTTGTTTTTATGATTTCAAAATATTTTTAGACCTAGGCCTGCAAAAAGATTTGCCCCCGCCCCAATAAAACCAAAACAAAACAACTGTCAACCTATAAGCGCACAATGCACCGTGCTGTAACACCGTTACAGTGTGCTGTAACACCGTTACAGTGTGCTGTAACACCGTTACAGTGCGTGGAACCATGTGTGTAACTCAGGCTTTAGAGTGAGGGTTAAGAATGGCATTCATAAAACTGCCCTCCCAAAATATTGATGTCCTCAGAAGTATGTAGTAATACAAATGTGTGCAGGTGTGTGTGTGTGTGTCTTCATGTGTTTGTGTGTGTGTGTGTGTGTGTGTGTGTGTGTGTGTGTGTGTGTGTGTGTGTGTGCGCGCGTGCGCGTGTGCGCTGTTGGAGCCCAAGGCGTCGATAGGTAGATCATTAAAAGTGAGGGGAAGCTAATCCTGGTGCCGCATTAAGGGAGTTGGCTGTGAAATGGGCACACGCGTCGCGCAGCTAAAGAAAACAGGATAATTGAATTGACCTGGGTCACTGCACGGATTACCAGCGCGTCCTCCTCGCCATCCCAAACTCCTCCCCCCACACCCCCCCACCCACCCCCCTCTCTCTCTGGGGTTTAGGAAGGGAGGGACCTCTCGAAAGGGTGAGAGGAGGCGAAGTGGAGGAAGAGGAGGAGGAGGAAGAGGAGGGGTGGAGAACGACCGGAGGGGGGGCTCTGCGTAGGTTTTATAAATGAGAGCGGGAGAGAGAGAGAGAGAGAGAGAGAGACAGAGAGAGAGAGAGAGAGAGAGAGAGAGAGAGGACGGACAGATCCGTACAGGCTTATAGGAGTTTGTCTACTTAACTCTAAAGTGTCCTAAGTCCTGGATTGTGTGACCTGCACGTGCGCACACACACACACACACACACACACACACACACACACACACACACACACACACACACACACACACACACATACACAGTATTTAACACTGTACTAATATTATTGGTTAACTGATTGATTGATTGATTGACGTTGTTATTGACAGAAATGCATTTATTACATGAACACAAATTTCTACAAATTTGTACAATCTGTCAAAAGGATAAAACACAAAAGCCTGAAAGCTATCTTTTTTTGGTAAAGTGATTGCCACGTGTTGGGGGGGAAGCCTATGATACAACACCAAGCCAAGAGATGCACGCGCACGCACGCACGCACGCACGCACGCACGCACGCACGCACGCACGCACGCACGCACGCACGCACACACACACACACACACACACACACACACACACACACACACACACACACACACACACTAACACATTCCCTTTACTTCGGTGGTTCTCAAAGTGGGGTCCTTGAAAAATTGTGTGCCGATGGGGAGGGTAGCCAAATATATGTGAATTTGGGGGTCATTGACACGAAGAACTCCTGTTGTAGACATTGTTTGCCTCTCTGGGTTGCTTGGGTAACTTCCCTCCATCCCATATACCCAGGTGTATTTAGTGACACTGTGCAGTGTGCATGCTGATGCCGTGCACTCACACATGCAAACGAGGTCACAGGAGTGCAACAGGAGTTTTGCTAAGGAGGGAGACAGATGGTCTATGGACAGAATTTTTTTATGTAAAAGAAAAAAGAAAAAGAAATGGTCGTGTTAAATACATAAAATCAAATATTCTAAACCGCTCATTTTTAGGCAGTCTGGTACTATAGTAGGTAGAGTTCGATGTAAAATAGTGATTTTCTTCTTTCTTTCTTCTTTTCTTCAAGGACCCCCAGTTTGATATGCATTATAGTGACGGACCCCCATATGATTTGATTTGTACTGTATCTCTGAGACCCTAATATAGCCTTTGTTCTTTCTTTATTCATTATTCAGAACTCCATTAGCTTCTGCTGCTGCGGTCACTATAGTCTTCCTGGAGTCCACATAAAACATCGCAACATAAAACAACGTACAATATACATACAAACAACATCTGGCACAGTTCATCTACTGTTCTCGAATTGTGAAGTGTAGTCCATATTTGACAATACAGAATTGTATGTGTATGCAGAAGTGTATGTGTGCGTGTGCGCGTGCGTGCGCGTGCGTGCGACCATGGACTAACCGTGAATTTCAACGTCTGCAGGACCATGGCAAAAGCGTGCTGCGATCCCAATGCCACACGTACAATGTTTAATTTAATGATAAACATTTTGGCATACCTTCTGATGCCAAGTCTGCCCCTTCCCTTCTAACAAAGGGGCTTTAGGAATAATCCCTGGTGAACCTGGAGGAGTTGTGCCTCGCCTCACCCCTGTTAATAACCACTTAAACCCTAATACATACTCCAGCTGACCGGGCTCACCCAGGGCTCTATGCTAAGGTCTGCTCCTAGTTTCCAAATCTCTCAAATCTCCTGGTCTAGCTCGTTTGCCCCAGAATAGGAATGCTTTAGGGTTCATGTGGTTAAAGTAACAAGGAAGGAGACAAGGAGGAAGTGTTTTCTCAGCGTCGCCTAAAAGGTTAGAGGAAGTGTAGTGTTGCTGTCGGCGTGTACCAGTAGGCTCACCTGGCTGGCATTGTCCAAACACTACGACACTACTAACCCTAACCCTAAAAGGTTAGAGGAAGTGTAGTGTTGCTGTCGGCGTGTACCAGTAGGCTCACCTGTAGTGTTGCTGTCGGCGTGTACCAGTAGGCTCACCTGGCTGGCGTTGTCCAAACACTGCCATTTAACTCTTGCTCTTTAAATGTGGGACACGGGGCCTGGCTTCACCGTCGGCCATTCATGGAAGGAAGGAGAGAGAAGGGGGAGGATGCCATGGGGCCTGGCTTCACCGTCGGCCATTCATGGAAGGAAGGAGAGAGAAGGGGGAGGATGCCATGGGGTCCCAAACTTTTTAGCCTGCGACCCAAAAGAGAAATGAAGACATTCGCCCGCCGGGACCCAGAATTTGTGAAAACAGCAGATTTACAAGCTCACAGTGCGTCGCTTCGTGCGAGCCTATGCTCAGCTATTTTCACTACTACTTAAATGCTTTATAATTTATTCATGGTAATGACTTGATTTATTTCATTTAGGAAATACTTTAGTTTAGGAAATACTTCTTTTTTTGAAATTGAATTGTTTGGGAACCATTGGTTTAAAAAAAAACGCTCTTGCGCCTGATTTATACTTAGTTGAGGATGGTCTGTCGCAAACCTAAAACGGAGGATTCTGTGTGGTATGGTGTTGCCGCCCGGGCAGCTAACATGGAGACGGCGGTTTGGAGTCGGGGGGTTGTTAAAGGGTTGTGTTTTATCCCCTGGCCTGACACTCAGTGTGGGTTTCACCATTGTGTATTCAGCTCAGTTTGCAGGAGGTGGGGTCGGTGCGTGCGTGCGTGCGTGCGTGAATGCGTGTGTGCGTGTATGCGAGAGAGAGACTGTGTGTGTGTTTAGGGAAGGGATTGTTGGGGATTGTTGAACAGGTTAGGTGAGATCATTATTTTCTAGGGGAATGCTCGCTCCGGTGTTAGCTTTGTGGGGGTGGGCTTGGTGTGGTGATGGTGTGTGTATGTGTGTGTGCGTGTGCGTGTGCGTGTGCGTGTGCGCGTGTGCGTGTGTGACAGAGAGAGAGGTGGTGGGGATGGTGGGGGTAGTATAGTGTCATCCATTCCTTTGCTTGGGTTTCCATGACTGGTAGGAATAAAGGAGAGAGAAGCGCACCCCAGTCTGAGATTAGCTTAATTGCTTCATTCCTTATTGATGGAAAGTGCACTATACTTCTCTTACCTTCTATTCTCTCTCTCTCTCGCTCTCTCTCTCTCTCTCTCTCTCTCTCTCTCTCTCTCTCTCTCTCTCTCTCTCTCTCTCTCTCTCTCTCTGATCTCAGATCACACAGCAAATAAAATCTGAGTGTAAATGTAACTCTTCCAAATGGAACGAAATGGACCCTTATTATAGCTCTTATTTGGTGCCAACATGGAAGAGCCTTGTGTGCTCAGAACGGCCACAGCAGCAGAACATGGAAATCCTTTTAAGAGACATCCTTATTAGTCTGTAGTCATTGCAGTAGGTTCTCTCCTTATTAGTCTGTAGTCATTGCAGTTGGTTCTCTCGCCATATTTTCAATGAGTTGTTGTTTACTGTTTTCAAGTTATGCAGAAGATATGGTTTGTGGTTAACATACAGTAAGTCGAAGAGAGTCATAATTTTTTATACATTTTGTGTCATAAATTACATCTCAACCGCAATTATTGAAGCTGCTGTGCTCATGTAAATTTAGATTAATTTCCTGTGTGCTTAAACATATGCATAATACAATTGTTTTAATACATTTTCAAATAAAGTAGTAAAATAATACAATAAAAGCATACGGTCCATGGATTTAAAATGGGTTTAATTAAAGTAATTTCAACCACCTAAAATCCTATACGTTGTTGAACGTCCATAGTGAAAATAGCCAAACTACAAGCTAACAACGCGATGCGTTCTGAGGCTATGTTCACCTACTTTGAGTGACTAGACCTTTTTAAACTTGGGGTCCACTCATCTGATATTCACTATCCTCATGGCCCATTAGGCTGAGAAGCACTCAATCAACACAATCAACTGATTAATCGATCGATCATTAAAATAAAAACGCACATGGCTCACCCATTTGACCACATAACACACTCATGTTGTCAGATGGGTGGGTCTCGGACGCTTTTGAGACATTCAAGGAACAAGGTTGAGAACCACTGCTCTATTTGGTGTGCGCCGCCTGGGGCATCTCTTTTGAAACGTTAAGGTTGTCCACACGACAACATAGGGCTGAGGATTGCGTGGGATTAGGTGGTAATGTCAGGATAACACACGGAAGGCCGTGTAAAAAGATCATAGCATTAGCGCCTGAGCGTTTCAGAGGGATGGTTCACATGTCAATGCTGACATGCATGCATATCAGTGGACATCAACAGCTGCCAGGATTTAGGCACATTTTCCTTGAAATCCCCATCCCTTTGCAAACAGCTGCTTTGCTGCTAACTTCATGTCATTATATTGGGGCCGCTAATGCCTAATTTATCACACACTTCATGACATTTTTTGTTTGTTTGTTTGTTTTTCAGTTGGACATGAATCATTTTTTGCATTTATTGTTATAGCTTTTTTGTGGCTTCGGGCAGTTGCCTTCAAGCGGGAACAATGGTACAGTACGTCACAAATTCACAATGGCGTGTCACAATGGCATGTCACAAAACCATCTTTGACACACACACACACACACACACACACACACACACACACACACACACGCATGGGAAACATACTTTTACATCGCCAAAGCAAGTGTGAAATGACACAAACAGGAAATAAGAAATGTATTTGTAAGTTAAGGATGGTAGCCCTAGTAGAAGGACACGTCTAAACAGAGCTGTGTAACAATGCAACGTTGTAGTCAAGTATATTAGGTACAGTACTCAACTAACATACAATTAAAACTCTGCTCTCTCCCCCACACGTTCTTTTTACACTCTCCTTCATGAACACTTAACATTTCAAACCCTCAGAGAATTGTATTTTCTTTGCCAATTGTGCACTGATGAACGCAGATCCATTCAGTGACTAACAACTGGTGACATGCCGGTGATCATTTCAATTTTCGACATACTTGTATTGTATGAAGTTACTCAAAACTGTTATGAAATTTTAAAAAAAGTCTAAGGACTCATTCAGCCTCGCAACTGTTGACGTGTTTTGTAAGGGTTTCTCGCGGTCCTACTGTGGTGTCCTTGGGATCCACTTCAAGTGGGTTCTAGTGTTTAGTTTGAGCCCACACAGGGCTGTGGTTTGCCACATGGGACTATAGAAAAATGTTGAGACAATCTCAGGATGGCGTTTGGACGTCATTATAGACTGCTGCCAGCAACTTGCAGCCAACATGATGCTATGTCTAGATAGACATTTGTAGTACGTGACACCTGCATCGTAACAGGGCTTGTTTCTTCCAGAGTTGCCTGGCTGTAATGCACCGGAACGTTGTGTCAGGATTCTCTTGGTACGCGAAAGTGCCTCAATGCCTTTGATCTGCAATCGCGCGGCAAGCATTTTGACGACGCATGCACACTAGCGCAGCAGTTATGTGCACCCCTGCTTATAGGACCACTTCACCCATTTTCAACCTGTCTTCATATAATTGGTCCTCACTAATGCTCATTATAATATTGGTAAAATAAATGTATTTGTCTCACAGCAGGGCTGTGGACAGTTCAGAAACCCACCTACCAATGACATGCCCAATATTGTCAAAATGTAAATAAAGAAAAAGAAGCAGATCTGCAAACTCCAATATTTTCACTATTTACATACATGGGTATTAACACTAATTATGCTAATGACGTGTATACATGTCTTTAGAATCAAAACCGTGGGGTGCCTTGGATGTGCATTCACGTCTTTAGGTCCTTTTGATTGATATCAAACCATATTATAATTTTTTCAGCGATCCTAGACCGGTTTCGCACAGCCGTGCACTGCCGTTCACTTCCTTGTTTACGGGCTGAAAAGTTGCTCATAACTCTAAATCTACGGCGCTCTCCATGGTTTTGATCATAACGCCGATGGTCTGTGGTCATTTCTGACTTCAGCAAGCGCCTCGTTTGGAATATTAACGCTTCTAGAGAGACATAAGATGAGGTATAGTGTGAGGTACTAAGGGAAAATAATGCCTCCCGGTTTTGGTGGGTAATGGAAGGCGGGGCTTTTCGGAGTAAAATCTGCCTCATCTGCGTGGCACTCTAGCACCTTTTATTCTGAAAAAAGTCCCCGGCAAAAGAACTGTTCAATGGTTGAACAGGAATTTCTTTCCAAAAGTGTTTGACCCAGGTCTAGCTGCATCCATTCCAACTTTTCTCCGTTAAACTCTCCCAGAGCTAGTACATTTATTTTCCCTTTCTTCCACAGTTAACCGTGTATTCCTCTCCTGTTGTCTCTGGTCAATAGATGGAGAAGTTAAGCTTCAGCCGGTGAAAATGCCCATACTAATGTGGGTTTTTCTTCCAAAAGTTTTGTTCGTTTTTCTCGTCTTTGCTTCCTTTATTCTCGGGGCAAACTTAAAC
>NC_136807.1:28276510-28281510 GCF_951216825.1 Electrona antarctica
CCTCCCAACCCCATTGACTCCTGTGGCCTTCAACCCTGCATCCCCCTCAGCCCCTCCCTCAGTTTCCCTTGCCCCCCCCCCCCCCCCCCCAACCCCCCCAACTCGTGTGTTGGCTGAAAGGGGGCTGAATGCTTATTTGTTCTTTCGGGGCTTGTGACGCAAGACTACAATACTGTTCTTTTTATCTCCCCAGCACCCTCCCTCTCTCTTCCGCCCCCCCCCCCCCTCTCTCTCTCTCTCTCTGAGGGGGTACAAATGGACCCACAGTGGTCCATTTGGTTACATTTGTATATTCTCAGAGTTGCAAATGTATAGATTAACATAGCACACTTTACTGTGAACAGAACAGAGAAAACGGGCCGCCGGGGGAAAGGAAAGAAATACACTGCTCTCTCTTATTGCCGTGGTAACCACACCGTTTCTCAGCCACCCACCAGCCATCTTTCTGATATGACCTCACATCCTGCTGACCATTATGGCTGACCAGCTGAAAGACGGCGCACGCACACACACGCTCGCACGCACGCACGCACGCACGCACGCACGCACGCACGCTAGCGCAACCCGCTAGCGCAACCCGCTAAACGTTAACATGGGGTTTCCCAGATGATCGCCACGTACATATCAGATAAATGCAGTAATGTTTAACTGAACTCAATCTCAAATCAATCCGACAGATCGCCAAGACTTAGCCAAATGATACATGCATGTACTGTACGTATGTGTAACTTAAATTGAGACATTGCCGAGTTAGCCAAAATGGCTAATTGTAATCTAATCATTTTGCTCTCACTATGTCTGTGCAGTCACTCACGGTAATGTCCATTCTCCATTCATTAGCGACTCGAGTCACGTTCATATATTCTATAATGTTTGTGCTGTACATCCCAAACAAACAATTATTAAAACCCTGAGCGCCATAAACGTACTGTAGGTCTCTGTCCTATCAAATAGTAACGCTCGCCGCTCAGGACGGAGATTAATAAAAGGATGGAACTTTATTGATATCAAAACCGAGTGCATCGCTCCACATGCAGCCTGGGAGCGCCTTGGGCAACATTCAATGTCATTTCCGGTTGGGACGTCATCCAAAATGTTCTCCCCCATTTTAGACCGAAAATCTTAAAACTCTTGATCTAAATCAATACGTCCAATTCTAATCAAAGATTATGTTTTGACGGCCCATCGCGGTCCCGTCGCCAGTCGCTAGGCCTGATCACGTGGTCCTTCCGGTTACAAATGGGATTCAGTCTACCTCCCGTCGCCTCCATGAAGCCAGCTCACAGAATCGGACGACTTAAAGCTGCTATAAGCAATAAAAGTCAACATTTTAATGACTTTGTTTTTTATTTATTTGTTTGTATTCAGACAGCCATCAATGAGTAAAACGTGTCTCTGTGACACATCTAGGGGCCACAATCTGCATTCAAAGATGTTCCTAGAAACTTTGTCATTGGTCGAAAAAAACCTGGTCGAAATGACTAACCAATCAGGAAGTAGACAGGCAAATCGACCAATGACAAAAGAAAAGCTTCTAGGAAAATCTTTGAATGCAGATTGTGGCCCCTAGATGTGTCACAGAGACTAAAGTTTTTTTAGAGCGTTTTACCCATTGCTGGCTGTCTGAATACCAAAACAAAATAAATTAAATAAAATAAAATAAAAAGGTCAATTAAATGTTGACATATTATTGCTTATAGCAGGTTTAACACATCTTTGTGCAGATCGCTGTGATCATAGAGTTATAATGGCTGTGATGCGTTTGTATGGTAAATCACTGAAAATTAGGCTTTCATCATCAGTCTGCTCAAAATAGTTGATCAGCAGTTGTCGTGAAGTTACAATAGCCTTCTCACTCACAATATTACAGCAGCCTACACTGAATGTCCCATGAGAAATGTATTGTGATGAATAGAATCGTGATATGATCTTTTTGCCATATTGCCCACCCCTATGAATACTTATAGGATCAGCATGCCCATGTATGGCCAATTGGGCATGACATCAGGGATCTCCATATATGGGCATAAAAGGGACAAGGACGCACGCACACACACACACACACACACACACACACACACACACACACACACACACACACACACACACACACACACACACACACACACACCCATGCATGTAAATTCACAGAATTATTCACACATCTCTCTCACTTCATCATATTCTCTCTCCCCCATCCCTCTATCTTTCCTCACTAACTCTCTCTCTCTCTCTCTTTCTCTCTCTCTCTCTCTTTCTGTCCTCACTCTCTCTCAATTCTCAATACTGACACCTGCTCTATTTATAAGTCTCTGGCTTTAAAAGAGCCGTTCTGGACAGGAAGCCCCCCCCCCACTCCTGACCACGGCTTTTTTCCAAAACGTCAGAGAGCACCCCCAACCTCTCCACCAGCCTGTCTGCCTGCCCGCACTGGAACATGAGGAGAGAGAGAGAGAGAGAGAGGAGGGGAGTGTCGGGCAAAGAGGGGAGAGGACATGAGAGGAGAGGGGTTGAGGGAAGGAGCTGGGGGTCAGCGCTGGGTTGTGATTCTACACGTTGTGAGATCTTAGATCGGCTATTTTCATCGTACGACTAAGTATACACTACACTACAGTATAGGCCAGGGCCTAAGTTAAAGATTAGCCACCAGCACCCAGAGTGTACCTGGGTTGGGCCCGTGCGGCCATGCAGGCATACGCACACACACACACACACACACACACACACACACACACACACACACACACACACACACACACACACACACACACACACACACACACACACACACACACACACACACACACACGCTTGCATGTAACTACTGGCATGCACATGTACGTATAAATGCACATGCGTGCTTTCACCCACGTGTGCTTCTCATGAAGCGACTACATACATCCAAAATATTGTGTGCATACAACATGGTATATGCCCCTCACATAACATGCGCACGCACGCACGCACGCACACACATACACACACACACACAGCCTCTAGTGGCATTGATCGTTCATGCTTTAAGAATTAAAATACCCAGAATGCATCCTGTCAGGATGTCCTGTTGGCAGGCAGGGTTTGTGCGGTTGAACACTCATCGCATTGCCCCCCCAACTCCTTACACGCACGCACGCACGCACGCACGCACGCACGCACGCACGCACGCACGCACGCACGCACGCACGCACGCACGCACGCACGCACGCACGCACGCACGCACGCACTCACATGCACTCACATGCACTCACCTCCATCTCACCCCCTGCACCTCAAGTGCAAACACACACACACACACACACACACACACACACACACACACACACACACACACACACACACACACACACACACACACACCATTATTAAGTTAACCTAAAATACAGGCACGTTGCAGCAGGCTCAGCCGTCTCTCTCCCTCTCTCTCTGCGATGACACCACACAGCACTCACTGTCAGAGAAGAATTAAATACACCTGTGTGACACAATCTATATTTCACCCCAACGTTCCCTTTCTGCTGCTACTCTAATCCAGGAAAGGGATAGTAGCCTATCGCCTATCTTTTCACCCCCTGTCCAAAAAAGCACACTACTTTTCGCTCACGGCGGTATAGTGATATCGTGTGTTTTAGCTCTAGGGCTCTTCCCCCTGTCGGGGGGAGGGGGGGGGGGGGGGGGGTGGCCGGACGTGAGGCCCTTAATTTGGAAGACGTGAGATGGAGATGTGATGTGATGTGAGCTAGGATGCCCCCCCCCCCCATCCCCCCCACGGTGATCTGATAGCCACTAATGGGCCCTCAGCCGTCAGCCTGGCAGCCCCAATGCTCACCGTGGCGCATGTGTCACCCTGTACCCAGCGTTCAGCAAGAGTTAGCGCCCTGCACCGCACACATGCAGCACTGGATATCTGGGAGGCTGCTGCGTGTGTGCATGCGCGCGTGCGTGCGTGCGTGCGTGCGTGCGTGCGTGCGTGCGTGCGTGCGTGCGTGCGTGCGTGCGTGCGTGCGTGCGCTGCGCGCGCGCGCGCGCGTGGTGCGTGCGTGCGTGCGTGCGTGCGTGCGAGAGAGAGAGAGAGAGAGAGAGAGAGAGAGATAGGTATAGACTGACAGGCGTACTGACGTACACGGTTCTGGTCGAAACAGTAATTCGCGCCGGGGAAAAAAAAAGTTGGAACATTTTTTTAAAAGTACAGTACATTGTGTGTATTGTTTGTTCTGAGCCCTCGCTCTCTCTCTCTCCCCCATCCTCACCCCCCCTCTCTCTCTCCCCCATCCTCACCCCCCCCTCTCTCTCTCCCCCATCCTCAACCCCCCCCCCTCTCTCTCCCCCCCATCCTCACCCCCCCTCTCTCTCTCCCCCATCCTCACCCCCCCCTCTCTCTCTCCCATCCTCACCCCCCCTCTCTCTCTCCCCCATCCTCACACCCCGCTCTCTCTCTCTCCCCCATCCTCACCCCCCCCCTCTCTCTCTTCCCCATCCTCACCCCCCCCTCTCTCTCTCCCCCATCCTCACCCCCCCCCCCTCTCTCTCTCTCTCTTCTCTTACTTCTCCTTTCTCAGTCAACCCACAGTTCCTCGTTCCCGTTGTGTTTATTTTAGAAAGGTGGCTTTGTTCTATTTACTGTGTAACCCCCCCCCTCCACACACACACACACACACACACACACACACACACACACACACACACACACACACGCGCACACACGCACACGCGCGCACACACACACACCCCACCTCCCCATGTGGCCTCAACCCCTGGCCAGACCAGTTGGAAGAGGAGGTGGACGGGTTGAGGGGGGAGAGAGAGAGAGGGGTGGGGGTGGACGGGTGTTTGGACAAACGGAGAACCCCAACAGGATATAGAGGTCTGCAGCCTGTGGGTGTGTCGGTTTGGCCCGGGTGCAATACACACACACACACACACACACACACACACACACACACACACATGCGTGTGTGTGTGTGAGCATACACACTCTCACACAATCGTGGGAGGGTTCTTGC
>NC_136807.1:28284010-28289010 GCF_951216825.1 Electrona antarctica
ATTTGTTCTCATCTCTGACCACTGTCTCACACACACATACACAAATACAAAACAATCGCAAAATGAAAGAAAAATTACAAAACCAGATATAAAACAATGTGGTTTTCATGGTGGCCAGTTTGACTCATTTCTCTGTCATCAGCTACTGTATGATATTTCGTTTATACTGTAGGAACAGTGCAAAAAAAAGAGAGAACATACTTTTCTTTTATCAACAACCATGCTTTGTAAACCCCCATGGTACAGTATACACCCCTGGTTCACCCTCCTGTCCTGGGGGCCTCCGGCCCCCTATACGCCTTTGTCTCTATCTCTTTTATTTACTACTCTGAAATCCTGCTATCTACCCTCATGCTTAAGGTAATCCCCCCCAAAAAACACACATACACAATTACACACCCACCTACCTACCCTCTCTTCCATTAAATGCACAGCACAGCACAGCACACACACACACACACACACACACACACACACACACACACACACACACACACACACACACACACACACACACACACACACACACACACACACACACAGGGGGGTCTCACGTTTTAAACACTATTTAAGTTGCTGGTAATAGCGTTGCACAATTTAAAACATCTGACCTGTCTGAATTGAGTGGTGCTGTGCTGTACTGTACTGTAATGTACTGTGCCATCCAGCGGTATTGTGATGATAATGGAGTGGTTAGCACCACTCAAAAATAACATAAACGAGACATGACAGAGTTACCGTGTTGGTAGGTATTGCTTGGCAGGCCAAGCATTCCTTCTAGGGTTTGACTGGTTGGTTTGTGCAGTGGGTTCATCATCAGTATCCTTACTCTTCACCATGATCTGGTCATCATCAGTGCTATCCTTATTCTTCACCATGGTCTGGTCATCATCAGTGCTATCCTTACTCTTCACCATGGTCTGGTCATCATCAGTGGTATCCTTACTCTTCACCATGCCGCTGTGGGATACGACAAACCCATCGTCTCTGTCGGGTGGAAACCTCATATGTTCAAATCTGTTATCAATTTACAAAAAAACACAAAAAGTTAAAATGTGGAGATAAGACGTTTCTGCCGACAGCAATGATATAAAAACAGCTACACAATGCTGAACTCACTGCATTGTGGACCGTATCGCTGAACTCACTGCATTGTGGACCGTATCGTTGAACTCACTGCATTGTGGACCGTATCGTTGAACTCACTGCATTGTGGACGGTATCGTTGAACTCACTGCATTGTGGACGGTATCGTTGAACTCACTGCATTGTGGACTGTATCGTTGAACTCACTGCATTGTGGACGGTATCGTTGAACTCACTGCATTGTGGACTGTATCGTTGAACTCACTGCATTGTGGACCGTATCGTTGAACTCACTGCATTGTGGACCGTATCGTTGAACCCACTGCATTGTGGACTGTATCGTTGAACTCACTGCATTGTGGACTGTATCGTTGAACTCACTGCATTGTGGACTGTATCGTTGAACTCACTGCATTGTGGACTGTATCGTTGAACTCACTGCATTGTGGACTGTATCGTTGAACTCACTGCATTGTGGACCGTATCGTGGGCACAGTGAGTGAATTTTGACTTGCTTCTGTTACAGTAATGTTATACTAAAAATGTCCGCAAAGTTTGGTTCCAGACAGAAGGGGGTGGGGGTGGGACATAAAACTCGACCTGCGCCCACCACCTTCCTGAGCGAGCGGAGAATTCAAGATGACACGTTGGAGAAAACACCAGGGCTAGGTGGAGGAGTGAAAGAGAACTTTAGCTGTCGGGATGTATTCGGAACTTTGTGTGTGTGTGTGTGTGTGTGTGTGTGTGTGTGTGTGTGTGTGTGTGTGTGTGTGTGTGTGTGTGTGTGTGTGTGAGTGTGAGAGAGAGGAAAATAAAGACAACGTGCTGGTGTGTGTGGTGTAATTGTCTCAGACCCTACTGTGTGTGTGTGTGTGTGTGTGTGTGTGTGTGTGTGTGTGTGTGTGTGTGTGTGTGTGTTTTCTTCTTGTTAACGCCCTGGCTTGGTGGTTAGACAGTTGTGGCCTTCTCACAGTTCCCCTCATGGCCTTATCCAAGGTTTAGTCTGTGTGTGCGTGTGTGTGTGTGTGTGTGTGTGTGTGTGTGTGTGTGTGTGTGTGTGTGTGTGTGTGTGTGTGTGTGTATACGTGTGTACGTGCGTGTGTGTGCACACATGCGTGCGATACCGCGTGCGGGTGATGCGATGCGTACAGGACACCCAGACCCCCTCTCCCCTTCCTCTCAACCCCCCTACCCCACCACTCCTCCAACCTCCCGCCCCCATGCCCCTCTCTGCTCGGGCCCTGATAAAGTGGAGCCGGGAGTCTGTGGGGGTTAAAGGGATTCCTGTCTGGCACACATAGCACACGTACGTACACAAACACACACACACATGTACGCGCACGGCGCACGCGCTGGGATCCGCCCGCTCCACATTCCTGTGTCCGACTGAGGAAGCAGCCTGCCTTCCCCTCCCTCCCCTCCCAAATTATCCCCTTCTTCTCCTAAAGGTCCCAGCTAGCGGTCCTCTCTGTCACAACGCCTTTTCCCATCGCTCTCCTTACTGTATGGTTCTCACTGTACCGTACCTATATCTATATACTAGCAAAACACCCAGGTGACCCGGCACTAAAGGTGCTGTAAGAGATATTATTAGTGGGTTTCTGTAAAACCAAATGGCTTTTTGTCGAAAGGTTCTGTATCGATGCTGCCGGGCAGAAACCTCTTATCTCCAAATATTACGTTTTTGTATAAATAATGCCCTACTTGATCATACCACAGCGTCACACAAAAGCATCAAAAGTAGCATATCGGCAAGCTGGAAACGTGGCGTGAAGCGACACATTTTGAGATTGACAATCTGCTACTTTCGCTATTCGTGAATTATAAGTTTTGGGACATTTGAGGAATTTCCCGCCGACAGAGAGGATATTCTGATAGTAATAATTGCTATAGATATAGTGTTGGTTCAGTAACCAGGGTCTCCCTGTCCCTCCAGCTCTCTAGAGTGTTTATGAGGTGACACTAGTTCATTAGACCCCTTGGTGTGGTTGTTATGTGCAATGATGTCTTCTCTTTTTATTTAGGGTTTGTTCCTGGAGGCTGAAAGCTTGACAGTCAAACGTGCCAATGAAAAAATAAAACCGTGTGAAGTGAGGGGTGCTCTTATCATTATACATCATCCCACATCATCTCATGAACCACTGAATTTATGTGATTGGTTAGACGATATGCTCGTCTACATATGACGTACATTTTATAATACATATATTTGAGGGACATATTACCTAATTTCTTCTGTCATTGTCAATGGCAAATATGAGACGTGTGGGGACAAAAGCTGTATATAGGAGGGGCTAGCGCCCCTCAAAAACTATGATATAGTGACATCACAATATCATCCCCTCCCCTAACCCCTCCCCCTTATCATACAACAACAGCTGTGGGTGCGGCTTCAGTTCAGGTGGATCACCACCCATCACCACCCACAAGGCAAACTAGGCATACTTAATGAACTGTGTGTGTCCACATAAAAAGGACATTTTAACAAATTCTTTTTTGAAAAACTTCTTCCTCCTTATATAATTATAATACCTGATGATCATGTTTTAGGGTGGAAAAAAATCACGTCACTCCATCTTTAACAAAGGAAACATCCCTTACACAACATTTGTTTTATGATTTTGATGTCATTCTAACCATTCACACTAATGTGAGGGCAAAACACATAACAGTTATTTAAAGACTTCCAGCATTGCTTTTGAAAGTGGCAAGGAATCATAATAGGTTTCAAGGTATCATAATAATCCTTGATAAATGCATTAATCCTTGAAGTAAATGCCTTCTTAGAATCTTTAGATCAGCCCCAGAGGGGTAACCAAAAATGTTTGGAGGGGTCGCCAGTTGCATTTCTGAATATGTGCAAAGTAATGAAAATCTGAATTAAAAAATAAATCCATGTTTTATAAGTTTCAGTAAAAGCACACAATACAGAATATTTAGGTAAATTAGTAGGTCAAGGTTTTCGGATGCAGTGCACATCTGCGTGTGTGGCACTGAAAACTCCACAGATTTATCAATGTGATTTGGGTGTCTGGTTTAATCTTAGTTTTTCACTGACGTGTGTCAGAACCTCACTTTCGTGCGTCAGAGTCTCAGACACATAGGGCCGATCAATGCACAGCATCAACTTGCCCACTGTGAGCTTCTCACTTGCGGGTCGAAGTTGACATTGTGGGGTGTTATAGGGTAACACCTCCGGTGTTAGGTGTGTGATATCTTTTTATGGATCTTAATATCTGAACAACAGCAGGATGCATCCACCGCATTGTTCCATCTACCGTCCAGGGGCTGTTGAGAGCTACTGTTTCATGTACAGTATTAATGTAATGTGTGACAGTTTCCTTTATACATATATTAACTTTTGGCTGTCATATGAAAGTATTTTCATGTGGAAAAGGTACATCTCCTTGTGCTGCAGGAAGCGCTGATCGTGTGTGAATGGTCCTTCTCTGTCTGTTCTTCTCCCTCATTTTTATTTTTGTAATTTCTATTATATTTTTCCTCTTCAAATAGCAGACATTAACTGACTGCTACATGAGGGTACAGAGACTGCTGCGCCTGTTTTGCGGGTTTCTCTCTGCAGTAATAGTTTGTGGCTGAAGTGTTGCCGCTGCAACATTTATGCAGCGCTGCTAGTCTCATGCTGCCTGTAGGTGCTAGTCTCATGCTGCCTGTAGGTGCTAGTCTCATGCTGCCTGTAGGTGCTAGTCTCATGCTGCCTGTAGGTGCTGCTAGTCTCATGCTGCCTGTAGGTGCTAGTCTCATGCTTCCTGTAGGTGCTAGTCTCATGCTGCCTGTAGGTGCTAGTCTCATGCTGCCTGTAGGTGCTAGTCTCATGCTGCCTGTAGGTGCTAGTCTCATGCTGCCTGTAGGTGCTGCTAGTCTCATGCTGCCTGTAGGTGCTAGTCTCATGC
>NC_136807.1:28291510-28294010 GCF_951216825.1 Electrona antarctica
GTAGTGGGCGGGGGGCGGGGGTGGGGGGTTGCTGTGACACTTCATACACTAGGGGGGGTGGGGGGGCAGTGGGGGGTGGGGGAGTCTCTGTAATTTGCACAGCGTCTGGTGATCTGATCATAAGCAATTAATCTCAATGGCCCTACTAGTCCTGCTAGGCTCGGCTGCACTTCTTCTACTGCAGCGAGGGGGTGGGTGGAAGGGGGTGGCGGAAGGGTAGGTAGGGGGGGGTGTGTGGGAAGGAAAATGAACACAGGAGCATGTCCTCTATAACCCCCCACCCCTCACGCCCTGTTCCCCTCTCCATCAGCACATCACAATCACTGCTATTGTTTTACACCCTTTCCTACTGTATGTATGATGGAGAATCTCTCTCATCTCTCTCTGTCTCTCTCTGTGTGCGGAGGGCCCGAGCATGGTCCCTGAGGATCGGTTATACTTAGTCGCATCACGTGGAGGTGTCGTGCTCAGTAAATGGCAGAGATACAACGCGTCACTAATGTGAGCTTGTATATCTGCTATTTACCGCATGCAGGCAGTGTGGAACTCAGTGTAAATCAGGCTTTACACCCTTTCCTATGCGTATGATGGAGAATCTCTCTCTCTCTCTCGGTCTCCAATCTCCTGTTGGGTTTTCGGTACCATTATTTGTGTATGTACCTATACTACCTGTTTGCTCTCATTTCAAATTTGTATTTTATTCTTAGTTGTGTCTGGGTTTATTTTCTGTATCTACCACTCTGTGGTACTGCCATGTACCACTCACAGAGCACTAGCAGTACTGCCATGACAACTCAATTTCCCTTGTGGGATCAATATCTCTCTCTCTCACTCCCTGTCTGTTTGTTTTCCAGTGCGGTGTAGTTTGTTGCACCTCTCTACACTTGTATATCTCGTTGAACACCTCGCCAGTGGCATCGCGGGGATGTTCTTTCTTGGCTGAGGTTTTACATTCTCAGGGTTTTGAACAATGCACTCATATGGCATATTCTGAAGTTTGCCCAGCGTGACTTGAAAATAATAATAAAATAATGAATTGCATTTTATAGCGCTTTTCCAAGTGCTCAAAACGCTTTATACAATGGTATGTGAAAAGCCTCTTGCGAGAGTCTTAGAGTAAATGAAAGGACACGAGCCCTATATATATATATATATATATAAATACATATTTTTGAGTGGTGCAAACCACTCCAACAACCAGCTTTGTTTGTATCCGTGTTTGTGTGTACCTGTACGTGGGGCCCAAAATAATGTGCATGGTTACTATGGTCACTGACATTACGTCAGACCACAGCTGATCAGGCTATATAAGACCTTGCACCACTCAGTTCACACGGGTGTGATTCTTTTCAAGAGAGTGACTAAAACGTCGTGTTGGGTGGGCGGGGGGTGGTTGCACGGTGTGCAGTAGGCATCGCCAGCCAAGTTATTATCTGGACTCGGATCACAGAATATGAAGAGCTGTACTAAATGTATCTGCCATTTTGGAATGGCATAGAGCGAAAGGCCGGTAACACTGGTTCTCCAACCTTTTTTTTACTGGATCGGGGGCCGCTTGAGAAGCTTATTAAAAGCGCAAAGTGGTCTTACTCTTGACTTACAGTAAGTGGTCCAACAACACCCTGCAGGTTCTGTCCCGTTGCATCCCGTCCCACCCCATCCTGTCCCCTGAGGTCTCTATTACCCACCCAGCTCACTGATCACCTGCGCGGTGACGCCTCTGATCCGCTAAACGCTAAGCTAATGCTAAGCTATAGTTGCGTGGACAGGTTTGGCTCATCCTCATCCACACCTCCCACCTCCCTCCCCGCTTCCCTTCCACTCTTTAACTCGTTGCTCCTTCCTGTTGACCTTGATGTGTACGTGCAAACACTCTTCTCTCTCTCTCTACGCCCCCCTCTCCCTCCCCTCTGCCACCTTCATTCTCTCTCTCTCTACCTCTGCCAGTTTTCCACTGACCCCTCCCCTCCCTCTCTCTTTCTCCTCTCCTCCGTGGCACTGTACTCCCTCCCATTGCGAGGCCAGAGCTCTCTCTCTCTCCATTGTTAGAGGCAGGTTGCCAAGGATACCAGCACACAGAGAGACACAGTCTTAATGTTATGAGATGTGGAGAGATGAGCAGAGAGAGAGAGAGAGAGAGAGAGAGAGAGAGAGTGGGTGGGTTGGTGGTTGGATGGGGGGTAGGGGGCGGCGATGGTCTCTCTCTCTTCACCGGTCAGCCTAGTGATATGCTAATACTCTCCATGGCACGCACACGCACGCATGCGCGCACTCGCGCACGCACGCACGCACGCGCACACACACACACACACACACACACACACACACACACACACACACACACACACACACACACACACACACACACACACACACACCCCCAGGGTAACATGGGAACACAGTGTCATTGAGCAGAGCAACCTCTTATTGCGACCGTAGGTCACATTTACTGCATCTCCCGACCGTTAGTTAGTCACCCCACTGCTCCATATATGGTCAC
>NC_136807.1:28301510-28306510 GCF_951216825.1 Electrona antarctica
TTTGTGTGACGCTGTAGTATGATGAACAAGTAGAGCGTTCATTTAGAGAAAAAAACAACACAAAAAGTTTAAACATGGAGATAAGAGGTTTCTGCCAGACGGCAGCGATATGCTTCCCCTTGGCTTGCATGGAATGTCAGGCGAGCGGGAGGTGAATAGTGGGCCTCATGCGCCAACCGTTCTTAAGAAGTTCTTAAGAGGAAATTTGTTCTTAGACCCACTTAGGAAGTTTTTAAGAAGGTTTTGGGATCCCTCAATCTTTTCTTAGCTGTGATTTGTTCGTAGGTAAGAACAGAATCTACGCACACTGTGGAGCACTCTTAGGGTGCCTTTTTCGTTCTTAAATGCAATCTGAAAACATAAAGGAAAAACAGCGCCATCTGCATGATGCTCAAAGTTTGGTCTGAGGACCTCAAGGGGTCCGTGAGGAAGTTACAGGCAGTCCACAGCAAAATATGGAACATTTTACCACTTTAATCCCATTTTATCTTTTGAAAATAGCCAATCTACAAGCTCACAACGTGTCCCTTTACTGCTCATTTTGAGCTTGTAGATCGGCTATTGTCGAAACATTTTGATAAATCTTCAAAACATTTCCCTAGCAGAAAATATTTTCATATGGGGGTCCTTGACATGAAAATGTTTGAGAACCACTGGTTTAGAGTTTACAACCCAACCCAAACAAACGCACCATACCCACCACATAACCCCCCCCCCCCCCCCCCTTGACTATTGTGAGATAAATAATAAAATACATTCATGAATATTGAAAATATTGAAATAATGAAAATATTCAAAATTCTGTTCACTTCAGTACCTCCACAGTATTATTGATTTTTAATGTTTGGAGTTTGGTGATCCACCATATTTAGACATTAGTTTAGGTATTCTTGACTTCACTCAACTTTATTTCTATGTGAGGTCCTGTGATTTCTGTGTGCTGCAATCACACACAGGTGTGACTGCAGGCAAGGCCATGGAGTCATGCAAAACCACACCCCCCTGGGTGAACACAGTTAGGAAAGTGAATTCCCAATGCCTTATATGGGATTGGTGGGGCGGTTCACTATGGTAATTAGGATGCTAATTAGGATATATGGGGCGTCTACCTATGATAATTTGAATGAACTGGCACACCCCTTCAAGTTACGAGGATTTGGATTCATCATCATAAGAACATGCTTACGAACAATTCTGCCTACTTAAGAACGTTTCATGAATCTGACTGGACTTCTCTTAGGAATTCACTTAGGAAGAAATGTAAGAGGAAAAGTTAGGAACTTATTGGCGCATGAGGCCCAATGTTCAGTTTGCGGGTGTGTTTGTTATAACGCATGGCAGTCGGTGTCGCTCACTGGCCCACATGGATGACACATATTTACTTTTCATGCGTTTTTTTTTTTATGAAGATGAGGGTGATTCACCGCCAGTAGGCTGTTGGGTTATGGCGAGACCGTAACTCATCATAATCATAACCAATGGTGGAAGAAATACTCTGATTCCTTTTCTTCACTTAAGTAAAGTGTGTCTCATTTCAACAACAAAATAGGTATAGTGAGCCTTTAGATAAAAACAAAAAACAAAATAGTCACATGCAGCTTAGTGAAAGTACCACAACATTGTATTACAGTTACAGTACTTGATTACTTGATTACAGTGAATGTACTTGGTTTACTTTTTACCACGGCTCATACAGTAAGTCTCCATGACTCAGCCTTTTAAATGAGTGTGACTGAAGCATTGTTACTGTATGACTGCTACGAAGACAGACAGACAGACAGACAGACAGACAGACAGACAGACAGACAGACAGACAGACAGACAGACAGACAGACAGACAGACAGACAGACAGACAGACAGACGTGTTCCATCTGTGTGGACACTACTCCTTCCAAGGGATACACAGAACACAAGAGGTCAAGGGTCAGCCTCTCGTCCAATGAGCAAATGAGTGGAAGGAGATGGGGGTCAAAGGTGCTCTCTCTCTCTCTCTCTCTCTCTCCTTCTCTCACCCCTCTTCTCATTCCCTCGCCTCTGCTTCTCCCTCATTCTTTCCGCGAGCACCGTATGTGTGTTTGTGTGTGTGTGTGTGTGTGTGTGTGTGTGTGTGTGTGTGTGCGTGTGTGTGTGTGTGTGTGTGTGTTTGTGCGTGCGTGCGTGTGCACATGCGTGTGTGTGTGTTGTTGGCCAACAGTGAGATCCATGTTATTGATTGACTCCCCGTGGCTGTGGCGCTGCCCACTGGAGGAGGGGGCAGCGGCTCTAATGAATTCCTGCACCTCGTGCCCCCTGCATCAACCCCAACACCCCCTCCTTAATTAACTTTGTGTGTGCGTGTGTGTGGGGGGTTTGCGTGCGTGCACGCGAGCGTGTGTGCGAATGTAGGCGCACACCCACGGGCGCACATGCACCCGTAACAGTGTGTGTGTGTGTGTGTGTGTGTGTGTGTGTGTGTGTGTGTGTGTGTGTGTGTGTGTGTGTGTGTGTGTGTGTGTATGTGTGTGTGTGTGTGTGTGTGTATGTGTATGTGTATGTGTATGTTTCTGTGTGTGTATGTGTATGTTTCTGTGCGCCATGTGTGCACATGCATGGACGGACAGACGGATGATGCGCATGCCAGTGTTTGTGTGTGCTGTGTGTGTGTGTGTGTGTGTGTGTGTGTGTTTGTTTGTGTGAGTGGTTTAGCAGTGGGTGTATGTGTGGGTCACGTGCGTGAGTGTGGGTCTGTGTATTGTTGTGTGTGGCTATCTTCTCAGCTTCCTCCTCAATTGAACCCCCCTACCCCCACCCCTCTCAATCTCTCTTGCTCGATCTGTCTCCTTATCCTTCTCTCTATCTCTATCTCTCTCTCTCTCTCTCTCTCTCTCTCTCTCTATCTCTCTCTCTCTCTCTGTGTGTTCTGAGGTCCTATTGGCTGTGGGTTTGATCACAGTAACTGAAGAGAGTGTACCAAATGGAGTTAATGGCTATAGTTAATGTGGTTCCATTTGGAGTTTAATTAACAATGAGGGGTTTACTGTGCATGCATATGTATTATGGCCTCACCCCCACTGCCATCAATATCATACTCATATACATCCATACAGTACTGTACCTACAGTATGGATCACCAGTATGGATGTCATTCAACTTCACGTTTGCACACATCCGTTATCCACGGGTTCCGCTCTGGACCGGGTCCAATTTTAGAATATTTCAGTCATTTTAGAATTCAGGCGCCGCGCCAGAGACAGCACAGCAGTAAGATACAAAGAAAGGTACAATGGTTACAGAAGAAATAACATCCAAAAAGACGGAAAGCTAAAAACCGCAGTGGCTCGCGAAACCACGGCCACTCAGATGGTTAGTCGAGGTATTCAAGGTTTCAAATGTAGTCCTATACACCTGCCATGTTGTGGACCAACACAGGTGTTTCAATGTGTCTGGACATGTAGTCTGATTGGTGTAGAACTAATTAATTTGTTTGCAACACCTGTTTGGTCCCCAATTCATGGCAGGCGTATAGGACTACATTTGAAACTCATGAATATTGGGGGGGAAAAAGGGGAACAGTTAAAAGAGAAAAGAAAGTGGGGAAAAAGAAAAGCTGCTGCGCAAATCACAGCACGTCTGCTCCAGAGATATATATCTCTCTCTGTCTCTGTCTCTCTCTCTTTTTATTTGTCCCTTCATCCATCCCGCTTGATAACTTTCTCCACGGCACTTGACAAATGGGCGACATCGCTCAAGGAAAGTGTGTGCGTGTGTGTGATCATTCAACACACACGCACCCAGTGGGCGGGCAGCGGGCAGCAGAATGACCGTTGTGCGTGCCGCGCCGCGCCGTGCGCCCATCGGTATTCCAGACGTACTGTAGAGGCCCGGGCTGCACACCTCCGCTGTCGCTGTCACCTTGACTCACTGCAACACTGGGCCACATGCAGACAATGCACAGGAAACACTTCAGTACACTAGCACCGCAACCGCTGCATGTGCAACTCAGCGGGGGGGTCTCAGTCACTTCGTATTGTCTGTTGATGTCGGCCAGAAACCTTCTATGTCCACAAACCGTGGACAAAAAGAAGCTTTGTTCCAAATGGATCCAATGTAGTTGTTTAGTCACAAGCTCCTGTTGATATTTCGTATTTTTTGTAAAAAAAATAAAAAATAAAAAAATGTCACACAAAAGCATCAAAATAGTAAGATCTGTTTCAAACTTGCAGAGCTTTTAAACATGTTAAAATGTTAAAAACAGTAACAGTTGTGGACATGTGGTTTCCACCCGACAGAGGAGCAATATTAATGAAACCCACAACAGACAGACAAAAGAAATGCAGTTTTTTGTTGTTGTACGACATTCATTTAGAAGAAAATAATCAAAGAAATACATTGGAGACACAAGGTTTCTGCCTGACATGTCTGTATGTATATGTGTGTGTGTGCGTGCGTGCATGTCTGTATGTATATATGTGTGTGTGTGCGTGCGTGCATGTGTATATATGTGTGTGTGTGCGTGCGTGCATGTGTTTGTTTTCCATGTCAGGGTCGTTAAAGAGACACGTTCCTTCGCTCATAGGTTCCCTGATGTGCGTTCTGTGTATTTTTAGTCTCACTCGTGTCTCTGCTCGGGAAGGCAGTCTGTCATCATTTATGTAGCTATTAGGAGGCTGTGTGTGTGTGTGTGTGTGCATGCGTGTGCTCGTGCGAGCACGTGTGTGTGTGTGTGGTGAGTGGAGCTGTCATCAGCGGTATGGTCTCGTTGATCTGCGCAGGAACCTCAAGCAGCATGTTCTATACGGCTGACAGCTGTTTCTTTTTTCTCCCTTTTTTTCCCCCCGTTTTCTGTTTCAACCGCACTGACGGCTGAACACACGCACACGCACTGACGGCTGAACACACACGCACACGTGCGCAGTACACTTTGTCTTTGTGCCGGTAACGTTTATACACACGTTTATACACACTCTCGCTTGCTCGCTCCACTCGCACTTTCTATCACTTTGATCTCTCGTGTGATTGC
>NC_136807.1:28311510-28316510 GCF_951216825.1 Electrona antarctica
GAGAAGGCGAAGGTAGAGGCCGAGGTCGCCTGGCCCAAATCAACAAAAAGACCTGAGAATATCATCAGAGCAGAGCCCTGATATAGAGCTTCTATATTGTACGCAGTACGCATGTGTGTTTGTGCGCGAGTAAGCATGTGTGTGTGAACACGTGCGTGTGTTTTTAGGAGAACAAAAGATAAGAGCATATGAATGTGGGAGTGGGAGGAAGTGTAATATAAAATGGCTTAATTGAAACAATTCAGTTGGATTTTCAGTAGTATTTTATTTCAACAATAAAAACCCTAACCATAACAAAACATTTCTTACAAACATTTCTTCATCGCGGTGACTAAGGTCACCCTAATGAAGGCTGTGTGCTGTTCACAGTGAGAGTGCCTCTTTTTTGTTCTTCAAAATAATTTAGAACTTTGTGTGAACTCATCAAAAGGAAGCCGTCATGTCATGTCCTGTAGGCCTATGTACTGTATAACCACTTAACACTAGTGTATTCTGGTCATGCCATAACAGGAGAGCTTGCAGATGGTTTTATATTCAGCAAAGAGACTTGTTGTAGAGGGAGAAATGCAGGGGAGCAACTGTAGAGCCAATTTAAGGGATATTTCACTTAAAAATGTCAGGCTTTTGTGAACACACCATGCAGACAGTTTTTAAGTTCTCGATTCAGCATTTAGATATTTGATGTTCATTTTATCAAAATTATACAATCCCAATGTAACTTTAAACTCCATTTTAACCATGATAGATACGCCTGGACGGTTAGCTCAACGTTCTGGGCACCTAGGCTGCCGAGCCAGACGGACGGCGTGTCGCGGGTTCGACTCCCGAGCCCGACGGCCTTTGCCGCGTGTCACTCCCATCTCTCTTCCCCTTTCCTGTCTGTCTACTGTTCCCTATCAATACAAACCCGTCCTTGGTTCTGGTGACTCATACTGCTCTCTCTAATACATGAGGGGTCCAAACCCGTCCTTGGTTCTGGTGACTCATACTGCTCTCTCTAATACATGAGGGGTCCAAACCCGTCCTTGGTTCTGGTGACTCATACTGCTCTCTCTAATACATGAGGGGTCCAAACCCGTCCTTGGTTCTGGTGACTCATACTGCTCTCTCTAATACATGAGGGTTCTGATGATGGTTCTGGTGACTCATACTGCTCTCTCTAATACATGAGGGTTCTGATGATGGTTCTGGTGACTCATACTGCTCTCTCTAATACATGAGGGTTCTGATGATGGTTCTGGTGACTCATACTGCTCTCTCTAATACATGAGGGGTCCAAACCCGTCCTTGGTTCTGGTGACTCATACTGCTCTCTCTAATACATGAGGGTTCTGATGATGGTTCTGGTGACTCATACTGCTCTCTCTAATACATGAGGGTTCTGATGATGGTTCTGGTGACTCATACTGCTCTCTCTAGAGGGTTCTGATGATGGTTCTGGTGACTCATACTGCTCTCTCTAATACATGAGGGTTCTGATGATGGTTCTGGTGACTCATACTGCTCTCTCTAATACATGAGGGTTCTGATGATGGTTCTGGTGACTCATACTGCTCTCTCTAATACATGAGGGTTCTGATGATGGTTCTGGTGACTCATACTGCTCTCTCTAATACATGAGGGTTCTGATGATGGTTCTGGTGACTCATACTGCTCTCTCTAATACATGAGGGTTCTGATGATGGTTCTGGTGACTCATACTGCTCTCTCTAATACATGAGGGGTCGTGGTTCTTTTTTTTCTCCCCCGATTACTTTTTTCATTATTGTTTTGCTTCTTTTTTTTTCATTTTCTAAAGAGAAAAAAAAAAAAAAAAAAAAAAAGTAATTGAAAGAAACACGGCTCCCTCACACATTAGGAGAGCAGTATGAGTCACCGGAACGAAGGACGGTTATTATTGACGAATCTATCATGGTTAAAATGGAGTTTGAAGTTACAATGGGTCTGTATAGGAAGGAGGTGTGTCTGATAAAATGAATATCAAATATCTAAAAACCTTCCGGGTGTGCTCCAAAAAGTCTGAACTCGTAGACGATAAAAATGACCCACATATATCAGTGAAATATCCCTTTAAGATGTGTGGGATTAGGCCCTTGGTGCCTCTGCTCTGTGCGTCGGCCAATCAATGCCAGAAGGTGGATTTCCCCTGGACAGTCCCTGGACAGTCCATGTGCTCCGTCGCCGCTTATACCGACTATGAAGAACATCCAATTCACTGCAGGGATCATACAGACATTATTATCGAACTCGTACCTCTCTCTCTCTCTGATGGTTCGTGTCTGCTTAAGCCTACAGTGATTGCCGTCGCTGCCTCGACCCACCATACGATTCCGCGTGACAATGTCCGCGTTGAAAAGGACACTTCTGGTAGAGAGAACACCTCCTAAATGTGTGGAGCAGGGGGTGTTCAGCAGGAGCCCTTATATTAGCTGAGAGAGAGATGATGGAAGCAGGGACCCTCGCTGTGCATGTTGTACAAAATTGTGTTGCAGATTAAACTTTTTCACAGATTTCATAGATAGGACTCGATTCATCCATCAGTGGATTGGAGTCATGTTAATGTGTGTTTTCAGATATAGCTTGACCTGTGGCTCAGTACTTGGTCTGCCCCCCCCCTCTACACTAAGGGCCCTATCTTGCCCTTATTTGCCATTTTTTATTGACCTATCTATA
This sequence comes from Electrona antarctica, assembly GCF_951216825.1. NCBI lineage: Eukaryota > Metazoa > Chordata > Actinopteri > Myctophiformes > Myctophidae > Electrona > Electrona antarctica. The sequence continues at coordinate 28,314,184 of NC_136807.1, forward strand.
TTGACACGTTGTTGTGAGCTTGAAGATCAGCTATTTGAACTATTTTAAAATGTTTTAAATTTGAAAAAATGCAAATAAGTTTAGGGATAAGGGGTAAGGGTGTGCCGCAAGATATAGCAGTAAACCTCTTCAGCGATAATAGCCGCTCACAGGCTCCTCAGTACAGCAGCATATAAACCTCTTCAGCGATAATAGCCGGTCACAGGCTCCTCAGTACAGCAGCATATACAAGGGGGCTTAAGCGGTAAAGACTTCTATAAATTATTTGTACCAGCACTGCTGTCAATCTTCTCATTGGTGAGGCAGAGAAAAAAAGCACCCCAGGCACTATTAAGGGGTCAGCTTTCACTGCTCGTACCAACTCATGTGAGACATTTCTTTCTATAAACACTGCTGTCAAGAAGTGTTACGGCCACACATAAAGACTTCCAGGGAGTGCTTTAAGAGTTGGAGAAAACACTCGTCCAAAGTGTAGACACACTTTGACACAGTGTCAGCCAGAGAACAGCCTGTCAAAATGCTTATGGCGGCAAATAAGGATTAGCATCAGCTTTATTGTCAAATTGATTGATTGATTGATTGATTGATTGATTGAATACTTCATTAGTTTTCCGTAAACGGCATGCACAGTAAGACATTAAAGTTAAGGATAGGATAGCAAAACAGTCCTGGGGACTTGTTTCCATTGTGGTCCTATGCATCCAATTCATCATAGCATACAAAATTAACACAAAACACAAATCATCAACAGATACAACCTGCACTGTATGGGCCTACTGTAAATCACCACTCTGATATAACCATGCAGTTCAGGCTTCTAAAGCAGTTTCAGCTGCAGTACCACATTGCCCTGATGGTGTCGCTATTTAGCCACCACGACTTTTTGGTTATCCTTTTATTTCGGTCCATATATCTATATGATATGATATTACTGCGTCCCGCAAGCGGATATCAACAATGGCGGACAAAGCAATGCTAATTTGGAACTAAAGAGGCCAGAGGCGGAGGGATTATGCCAAGTAGGGTGATACATATGACATCACTGGTACCACCAAATAAATCAAGGAATTTATTTCTCAATTTCCTTAAATTTTAAGGAAATTGAGACCAATTTCCTTAAAAACCCATATATGATGAGAAAGCCTGATTGTTCAAAATTGGGTATTTGTGGGGATATAAGATACATAGGGGAGCCCAAAAACACAAAAAATGGGAAAAGTTTAAATTCATTGTGTAGGACCTTTAATGCTCAATTTATACTCGTTTGCACGATGGCATCACTTGCACAACAGGAAAGTCAGTTCTCGTCGGGAAGCGAAACCCTCGTGCGATGGAGTATAAATGAGACATTAGCAGCCTGTTAGCCACGTTAATTGTCTGCTCTAAAACGACAGTATAAACCTAATAGGACCCAGACTGTTCCTGACCCGGGAGCAAGTGGTAGTCCATTAAGTGGAGTTCATCTCTTGACAGGATATCAATCTAAAATGTTTTCATACATCTTAAAGACTGCTTCTAAAATGCTATAATTGTCTATATTCCGGTCGGTTTGGAGCAAAGCAGCATGCATAGCTTACAGCTAAGACAAGATGTCAGTGTTACAGTAAATACAGGCTCATTAGAATGGGACGAGATTACGATGTGATTATTGTCCAAGTTTGAAATTAAGGTGAGAGAGTTTTCACCTATAATGAAATGAATGCCACAGACGAAAAACAGTCTAAGTCCACACTATTTATCCATAATGTATAAATGATAGATAAGGGGTCAGGACAACGAGGCCTTTTCGTGGAGGGGTCAGAATGAAATTTGGACTTTTTTAGACTGTTTTTCGTCTGTGGTACTCGACCAAAATAGGGACTTAAGGTTGAAAGTGTCTGAGACCGTTTGCAGAGATTATCCATGATAGGCTCCCGTTTTAATCTCGGATCTGCACAGCTATGCTTTAAGTGTGCTTTTGTTTTATTTAATTTAAGTGTTAAGTAGCTCTATATAGTCTTGTCGAAATTGTTACTATGAAGTGTCCGCAGCTCTCTGGTCAACAGAAAACTCATTTTCAGGACGGGATAACAATTTCATCCAATCAGGAGAGCGAACTCATACAGGATAGGCAGGATAAACAAGTGAAATTGGAATTGATGAAACAAATAAATTGGTACTGGAGCGCAAGCTGGTGAATGATCTCTCTGTAGGGCTCTCTGTCCTGATTGGATGAAATGTGTTAAATGTGTTTACAGAGCTGGAGAGACGGGGCAGACCCGTGTTACTACCGTGAACAAAAACTCTATGGATTGCTATCAGAAAATAGACCTATACGTTTGTTAACA
>NC_136807.1:28319010-28360815 GCF_951216825.1 Electrona antarctica
TTATGATTCTTCTATGCTGTCCTCCGGGTTCTGGCCTGCCATCCCATTTCCACCACTGAACAAAAATAAATTTGTTTGTGTGAGTTTTTTTCTCCTTCTTTCTGGTAATTGTGACATTTTATGTCAGAATTGTGAGATATAAAGTCAGAATTGCAAAGGGGAAGAAAAAACAAAGTGTCATTTTATTTATACTCGGTGGAAGAAATGGTGCTCCTTCTATAGTTATCTCTCTTACCCCTCCATACACCAGACCAGTGTCCAGATGGCTAGCTTCACCCCCGTTCTTCCACCAACTTGAGGGGTTGAGAGGTGCTGAAAAGCGGGTGGGTGGGTGTGGGGCGTTGGGAGGGGGTATTTATAACCCTTGTGTGTCTACTGTATACACAAAGACACTCACAGCATCTCACAACCTCTCTCGGTATCTCTCTCTCATATTCTCTGTTGTGCTATCTTTTATATTTAATGCTGCCGTGTTTGTGTGAAGAATGCTTTCACATGTTTTCTAAACCTTTTCTGTCTTTACCGTTTACCGCATTTTCTTTCTCTCTTTGTTTTCAGCCTCATTAATTACTCGTCTCCTTTATGTCCATGTGTGTGCTGTATGTAAGTGTGTCTTCAACCAATTAAGCCTGACCCCCGCTGTACGGCGAGAGTAGCCGATCTACAGAGCTTAAATAGATCGACTATTTGTTGCCGCGCAACACCGCCATGCCGCGTGTACAAACAAACCATATAGGCCTAGGCTAATTATTGATAATTTTCAGGCTATTATAACAATTTGCCAAAAATAGGGACGACAGACAGGGGGTTAATGTGGTTAATCTAGACGAGACCCGTGGTTCACCTTACAGCCGGGGAGTCATTCCTCACCATTAGTGGTCGTTTACAGCGGACATACATTCCTGATCACTGATAGTAGTATCATTAGTAGTGATGCGGTCGTTTGGCAGTGATGCTACCGCGCACATATAGCATCCATTCCTGGTCACAACAGTAGCATCGTTAATGTGGTCGTTGGTTTACAGAGGTGACGTTAGAGCAGACATATACAGATCCATTCCTGGTCACAACAGTAGCATCAATTATGTGGTCGTTGGTTTACAGAGGTGACGTTAGAGCAGACATATACAGATCCATTCCTGGTCACAACAGCAGCATCGTGTCCAGTCCACACACAGGAGGCTGATAGTATAGCCGGGGAAGTGAGGTTAGACTGGATGCGATCAATACTACTAGACAGAGGTTCGCCCAGGAAATTGTTTGTTCCATCCACCGAGGTATAGCGCACGCGTGCCTGCGTGCACTGTTGTGTGTGTGCTTGCATACAAGCGTGCATGTACACTGTGTGTGTGTGTTTGTGTGTGTGTGTGTGTGTGTGTGTGTGTGTGTGTGTGTGCGTGCGTGCGTGCGTGCGTGCGTGCGTGCGTGCGTGCGCATATTTGCAGAATTATGCATGTGAGTTAAGTGTGTGTGTGCGTGCACAGTGTTTAGGAAGAACAGCATTTGATTTCTAGTGGACCTGCCTCCCTACAAGCCTCCTATCTCTGAGGACAAGCCATCTGTTTGCCCAGTGCATGGTGTTCTGTTCTTAGTGGAGGCTGCCTGGCTGGCTGGCTGGCTGGGTAGGTACTGTAGGTGGGTGGCTGGCTGGGTGGGTGATGGAGGGAGGGGGAGAAGGGGGAAGAGTGGGGGGTTGAAGGAATGATAGGAGGAAGGAACGTTAAATGGATGACAAAAAAGGGGGAAGGGGGCTCTTTCTAATAGACACCCCCCCCCCACACACACACACACATGCACTAGAGCTGCCTGCAACTGTCGTTTATCATTTTCTTAATATCACTCAATATTATCAACTGATTCAACTCTATTCATTACTTTTTCGATGATGTGAAATAACTGTGAAGCTATATATATATATATATATATATATATATATATATATATATATATGATCACAGATTGATTATTTTATTAAAATCGATTAGCTTTTATAATGTATTATAATTGTTAGTTTGATCACCTCTTGCTAATAGACACAACACGCACACCCAAGGGGAAATGTAGTGTGTGTGTGTGTGTGTGTGTGTGTGCATATAGAGGGGAAAAACAACAAACGTCAGTGCATCCCTCTCACCATAGCGACCAGAATACATTAACCCCTGTTGTTTACAACAGGTGAATCCGGGGTGGGGGGGGGAATACTATCGTTGAGTGAAAACCAGTCGACCACATACAATACAACCTCATTTTGGGGAGTCCTATATGCCAATTAAATTACTGATATTTACTGATTTTTGACTTCACTTCAATATAGGGAATGAACTTAAATTTTACAGTGAACAAGCAAAGTAAATATAAAATACACACAAACTGAACTTCATTTAACCACTTCTTCAAACCCTATGAAAAGAGCAGAAGTTCACAATGTGACGCATTGCGACGCACTGTGAGCTTGTAGATCGTCATTGTTTTAGGTCAGTATGCCAGCGTTCAGAATCACGCGCTACTCTCTCTGTTACCTGTGTGTTCACTTTTGTTTGTCCAATTTGCATTTTTCTCCAATCTTTTATCTTCTTGTCGCTGTTCTAACTTCTCTGTTTCACTTTCTTTTGTCTTGTGGACGTGAGTGACAAAAAGGGATGTGGTCACAGCTCTTCTTTTACCGCCGCCTCCCACCTGCATGCCCAGACAGAACCGTAGGAACTAAACCAGTACATGGTGACATAACCTGGCTTATCTTGTCCTTTTAGGAGGACATACGAGAAGAACTGAAGATCACAGGATACAGTATGGGTATGCAAGAAGACTTTTAGTTTAACAACTCAAATATCATATTTTTTACAGACACTTTTTAGGATATAAGGGCAAAGTAAATGTTTTCAACTCATCATCATCTCTCTCTCTCTCTCTCTCTCTCTCTCACACACACATGCTTTCACACTCCAGCCTTGGAAGGCGACGGCCGTCCTGCGGAGATAGATCAGATGGCCGAGGGAAGCGGTGCTGGAGGCCTGGCAGAGCCGGAGCCTGGCTCCACCAGGCCTGTGGCCGGTGGTAGAGGGCTGGAGGCAGGAGGAGGAAGAGGAGGAGGGGGAGGAGGACCAGCGGGTAGGGTGGTACCGTCGGAGCCGTGGCCCACGCACGACTTCTCCTGCTCCCTGTGCAAGCGGCTGTTCAGCAGCCTGGAGCATCTCAGGGAGCACGAGTACCGCCACGCGCTGTCCCTCATGGCCATGTCCCTGGACTGGCGTAGCGCGCAGGACCCCTACAACAACCACCACCGCCCCCGGCCCCCTCCTCCTCCTCCTCCTCTGTGCCGCCCCTCCGCGTCCCTGCTGGGGGGGGAGGAGCCAGCCCCGGCCCGCTACCTGTGCTCCCACTGCCCCGCCAGCTTCACCCTCAAGTCCAACGCCGACCGGCACGAGAAGACCATCCACCTGAAGAGGAAGCTGATGCAGTGCGCGTACTGCCTGAAGCACTTCCGGGACCGCACGGACCTGCACCGCCACCTGTCCTCCGTGCACTCCAAGGAGCGAGGGCACAGCTGCCCTGCGTGCGCCAAGGCCTTCAGCACGCAGAAGAACCTGGCCACGCACGTCAAGGTGTGCTGCCAGGTGGGGGGGTCCTCCGTGCTCCCCGGGACACTTCTCGCAGGGACGGGAGGTGGAGGCGACGGTTTGGGCATGGAGGTGGGGTCTCCGCAGGCCGGGGTCACAGATGCACTATGGGGCTTCCGTCGTCAGATCAAAGCGGAGAACGACGGCGGTGCAAGTGTAGAAGATTGAGACTTGTGTTTAAAAGGCTCCAGGCGTTCATATAATGGTTGGCCATCTACCGTGTGCAATGCACACCAATGCATTCTAGATTCATGCCAATTAATTTTCTCTCGTCTTATTGCACTAAAGAGGGATTTTAATCCTCTCTCTAAAACAAATTGAATGGAATATTCATTGGCATGATTGTGAATAGCTAGGAGCAGTTTCTGTTTCTTTACTTCTTTTTTTCTTTCTTTTTTTTTACAACTGGTGCAATTTGTGTAACTATTAGTGGGTTTTTTTTCTTTTTCTTTTTTTTTAAATGATTGATGAGTTTTTATATACAAATGTCTTTATTTTTTAGACAGTGTATTATGCTTCCGACTTGGTACCAGTACTATGCAAACCCATCTATTCAAAGCAAACATTTTGGACTGAATCTTAATTCTACTGTATGAATGTTTACACTGTTTTGTTTAGTTTTAATTTGTGAGCACTTTTATAGGAATGAATATTAATGTGCACACTGGGTACAAACCTTGTTTAATTTATTTATCCATTTGTTAGAGCTTACAAATACGGGTCCATTTGGTTACATTTATAAACTCTTTGAGTTAAAAGAACGCTGACGGTTTTTTTACTGTGTACAATACATGGTAGACACTGGACAGACAGGTGAACTCATCAGACAATGTGTCTGTGCACCCCCCCCCCCCCCAACCCCCACCCCCACCCCCTGCCCAGCCTCGACGACCACTCTGTCTCTCTCTCTCTGTCGCCAGTCAGTACTCAGGCTAATCTCCCCTCTCCTCTTTTAGACTCATAGATCTGTATCGTATGTGTGTGTCCAAACCCCACAATTCAGAGCACACCCAGGCATCTGTATATGTATGTGTGTCCAATCCCCACAGTACAGAGCAACACAGACACTTAAGACACAGAGTACTAGCAGTGACTCCATTCTGGTACAGTCACTGTGGCTACAAACTACAGCACCACCTGCTGTATCTCAGTGGGCATTGCATCCCTAGTCTTGTCAGTCAGGGCGCCGCTAATGGTGGCAGCCCAATTTAAACCAAACATAAATTGTTACCTAGTAACGTTTGGTTTAGAGTCTTTTTCCTGTCCCCTCAGTCCCGACACTTGGATAAGAGAGCTATAGGGGCAAAACAACAAGAGCAGTTTATAAACAGGAAGGACAGGTACATGGTATCTTCTGTTACCAGTGGGTCATGGGTGCTTCCTCACAGACAGGCTTTGAGATGGATGGGGTTATAGGCTTCCATTCAATAAAGACAAATCTGAAGGGGGGGACATTGTCTTAACCACTTATTAAGCCCTGTACCTTTTTACGAATAGTGACAACGGCCGATCTACAAGTTCGTAATGTGTAGCATCGTGACTTGCGAGCTTGTAGAACTGCCATTTTTGTTATGGTTTAATTAGATGTTTGACAAATTCTGACAAATTTGCCCAATAGGCATATACGGATGCCAGACTTAATGTGATATATCAAACATATATCAAACATATTAGACACTAGTCTACATTTCCCCGAAAGGAAATACATAGTCTTGAATTCAGTCTGATCAGAAGCAGGGATAAAACATATCCCCACCAGGCCATAAAAATGAATGAACAGATGGGGGGGGGTATCTAAAACAGAACAAGACAAAGCCAAGACATCAGAGGCAGAATGGATGCTGGATGGAGGGGGGTTGGGTTGGGTTGGGTTGGGTTGGTCCAACCCTCCCTCGCTCTCTGTTCCAGATCTGTGAGATCTACTGTCGCTAATCATGGTGGCTGAAGCCAGACAGTAATTGGCTCTTCGCGGCTCCAGCCCCTTCTTGACCCCTGACCCTGCACTAAAGAGGAAGAGGGCGGAGCAGGATTGCGGAGGCCAGATGCACTTTGAAACTGAAAATGACCTCAGCGATGATGATGATGATGTCACTGGAGAGGTCTGGCATGGATAAAAAATATCCCCCGCTGTCTGTTCTGTGAAAGCAGAACTGTGTGCATTTTTAGGGAACACAGACCTCCCCATGCTGGTCTGTGTAAAAGGGAACTCCATAGTGTCAAAGCTCCCTTAATGACTCAGGTAAAAAAAAAAAAAAAGAAGAAAGAAACACTCTGGACTCCAGGCCGATTAATACTTCCGTTGGCCGTTTCGCACTGAGAATAGCAGATCTACAAGCTCACAGCGTGTCGTGGATGCGACGCGTTGTGAGCTTGTAGGTCTGCTATTCTCTGCCGTTCTCGCGCAACGGAGCATTCATTTGGCTTAAATAACGGGTGGAAAAACAGGAAGGCAGCGTTTTGACAATGAAACCAGGAACTATAAACCTAAAGAGCTGTGTGTGAAGTAGCTTCACTCAGTGGCTGTTTCTTTTGTCGTTTGAATATGAAAATATTCTTCTATCTTGAGTCTGTATTATTTTTTTCTTTCTTTGTAACTTCTATTGGGACATAGATGTGTACTTTTATAAACATTTCCCTGTGTAATTTATAATATACTACCATTAAATTTTGATGGAGAATATGAACACATATCCGATGTTTTTATTGTACTATATGATGCATACATTATTCCACACACCTACTCCAGTATTTTCTCTCGCTCTCTAACTAAACGTTTCCTCACACGACGGAAAGAAAATAATGATAAAATTAACCTTTTGTGCAGTTCATGTATATTTTATCTCCTTTGTTGGATGCGTCGTCTAGCTTTAGAATCAGAGCAGAAGTCTAATTGCTGACCGAGAGGTAATTATATCATGTCACCCGGCTGCTTACAACCCCCTAACTGTGAATCTGACCCCTCCTTTCTAGTGCTGTAGATGTGTACAAGTTTTGTGTCGTGCTTGTGAATCCATGATCCTTTTATAGCTTCATTCCTGCTTCGTCAAAGCTTCTAGCGATCTAGCCAATGGCTAAATGTATAGGGGCTAATTGAGACCACTGCGACCCTCTCTCTGCAAATGTTCCGATGCCTAATTGATTTGCCTTATGACACGCCCTGTTTTTGGTGTCACATTGCCAAAAACGGACATTTTGTTTTTAGGCCTGAACTAGGCCTTTCAACTATTCACGCACACGCACACACACACACACACACACACACACACACACACACACACACACACACACACACACACACACACACACACACACACACGCACACACTTTGTGTACTGGAGCGCCCTTCACCTAGCTTAACTCCCAGTTAAGTCTAGACCTTGAGATAATTGGCTTATAGCAAACCCTGAGTGTAAGATTGGGACATGCTATTAGCATTAGCGTTTTGTTTACCCAAGCTTCAATATGTGTGTTTGTGATTATATTCCCCCCCCACCCCCCTGACGTCCATTTCATATTTCATCGCATTGAAAAATGTTTGGACACTTTTTTCATTTGTTATTTCTTTTGTTTGTTATTTTCAAATTCTCGTCATTTTTGTAATGCGACGAAATATGAATTAGCTTCAGTCTGTCAGTGAGTCTGTCTGTCTGTCTGTCTGCTATCTATAAGCAGAGACTGCCTCTCCAGAGTGAGTGTTGTGTGTGTTGGTTCGCGTTCCTTTGACTCGGTTGCCTTGGTGTGGAAGACGAGCCGTTGTTGCTAGGGCAACTGTATCTTTGACTGGCATTAGGGGGTGGTGGCCATGGGGGAGTTTAGAAGTACATTTCTAGACCTTGGTGTTAATTAAATGCAATAAGTGGAGAAAAGTAAAGTCTCAGGCACACATGAGAAGAAAAGCCCCCGTTCGTTCAACACGCTAATCCGTCTTTGTCTCTCTCCCTCTCTTTCCCGACAACAGTGAACGACTTCACGGTCATCCGGAAAAAGTTCAAGTGCCCGTACTGCAGTTTCTCCGCCATGCACCAGTGCATCCTGAAGAGACACATGCGCTCGCACACCGGCGAGCGGCCCTACCCTTGTGAGATTTGTGGCAAGAAGTTCACCAGGAGAGAGCACATGAAGAGACACACGCTGGTGAGTGACTGACTGACTGACTGACTGACTGACTGAGTGGATGGACGGCTGGTGAGGACTCAGGCCGCGTGTTGCGTTCACCTGCGCGGGAGTGATTTATTAATCCCACTCCCGCCCGCTCCCGTTGAAATTCAGACCAATCCCGCCCGCTCCTGTAATGATTAAATTTTTGACCACACGCATGTGACCGCCTGTCTGCTGCTCCCGCCCGCAACAAAAAAATAAGTCCCATTTAGTCAATTTTATCGTTTAGTCCTGCTAAACCAGCAATATTTCCATTGAGATCGAAGAAAAAAAGATACATTTACCCAAACAGTTGCTGAGATTGAGCAGGCGTGCATGCACGAGAGAGGAGTTATGTATTTGTGTGAGAAGCTGATCACATATAGGGAACGTGTTATATTAGGCCTATTATGCTATATATTATATTATTATATTGTGCCACTCACAGACACTGCACACACAGTGGGTGGAGAGACATATAGAGAGATAGTGTAGAGAGAGAGGTGGTTACTGATTATAAAACAAATTGTATACCAATCTTTGTGTTCTGTTTCACGTTATTCCTGAGTGATACACACAGGGAAAAGAAAAAACCCAAAGACCCAAAATACATGCTTCAGCTTCACACTAGCAGCTACAAAAGTGTTGTTTTAAAACCACTCACATTCTTCTCTCCACACAAGCTTGCCTGCTTGTAATAGGAGGGTCAGACAGTGCCCTGTTCTCTTTTAACCTTTACATTTTACCTTAAATTTTTTCTTGCTCGCCGTCGCTTCCAGACACGGACACAATGCTTGAGGATGTCAATTGTGTTGCGCAGCACATACTGTAGCAACACTAACTCTGTGACAGTGTATGGCTACAACTACACTGTGGCGTCAAGAAACGCCTAGAGCAGGCGTCTCTTCCGGGTTTTTAACAGCTGGTGGATGGAAATGACGCTCGCGCGCGGCTTCAACTTGTAGTGTCGGCAAAAAAACTGAAACACGTTATAAGTTGAAGCTGCGCACAAGCGTCATTTCCATCCGCCAGCTGGAAGAGACGTCTCTAGGCGCTTTCTTGCCGCTTCTTCGCGCGTATATGTGCTCACACTCTATCGGACGACAATTGGACTAGTGTTTTGGAGTAGTGTTGGCATTGCCAGTGTGAACTAAAGCAACATGGTATAAATCCTCGTTTTCATGTGTAAGGGTCCATTTGGTTCCATTCTTTACAGTCTCAGAAGGACATAAACATGAGCTGGCACCGAGAAGAATTATCATCTCTTTGAAACCTCTGCTGGCCTGTGTCCTCCACACAACCTCCTGTCTTTGATTTACTCACTTCACGCACGCACGCACGCACGCACGCACGCACGCACGCACGCACGCACGCACGCACACGCACACACGCACACACACACACACACACACACACACACACACACACACACACACACACACACACACACACACACACACACACACACACACACACACACACACACACACCAAAACAAACCCACATAGCAGCACTCTGACCCTTCTCAGAATATGAATGTGTTTATTAGCCAGATACAAGGTTAGACTTGTGCTCTCACAGAAAACAAAATATATATATATATTAGCAGCAGATTTTCCAAACATAAATGGTAGGCTATATGTAAAAGTAAATGGTAAAGTATAAAAGTAAATATCTGAATCATAATCATCATAATCATGGGTGTATGTATAGGATCAAACTAGGTGTGAACAGCATTGAATGTTCATCGTGAGATGAGTCGCGTATCGTTGTCTCACAAACCTTGTATTTGCACATTTCAACCTTTTTATGTTTTTGATGCATCGCAAACTTGTTGATTGGCTATTTTTGCTACTTTTGTGTGAGTATAAAATAGGGCAGTGATTCAAAAGAGAGATTAGAATAGCGACCGCAGGTCACATTTACTATGAAATCGTACATTTCCCGTCCATCAGTCACTCAAAATCCCCATACATGGGAAAGCCCCCATATATGGTGCCCAGGTCTCGTGACATCATCAGGGATGGAGATCCCTGGTTTCGTAGTAAATGCGACTTGCTGTCGCAATTAAGCCCATATGGAGATCCCTGATGTCATCAATATTGGCCAGCAACTCTACATCTGACCTCAAACCTCAAACCCTTAGATCTCCATTATGGATATATGTCAGACATTCCATATGTTGATCCTTCCCCTTCGATGTCTCCCTTTTGACTGATACCTGTCCATTCAAACTCTAGACAGGCCTGCCCAAAGTTATTAGTGCAGCTGTGCCCGGCAGCCGGCAAAAACTAAAGTTCTCAACAGGCCCGTAAAATATATGGCCTCCATATATTTAGCTGACCTGTTCTGACATTCCATATGTTGATCTGACCTCATCAAAACCTGTACACTCAAGACATGCTCCTTATATGGCCAGTATAATTAATACATTCCATGTTGATCTGACCCCCATGCCAAAGCTCCAGTGCTCACCCAGCAGTCTGCCGTCACCCAGGCGGATGCGTGCACGAGGGCGAGGTCGCTTCTCGCCCTCAGGGATCTTACTGGTTATTAATATTTTTATTTATGGAATTTCTTGTAATTTGTTGTTTGTTTGTTTGTTTTAAAATGTATAACCTTCATTTAATTTTTGGTTTTATCTCGTTTGAAAAAATAAATTATGTGGGAAAAGAAAATGGGATTTTTACTCGAGTTGTGACCCATGAAAATTAGTCTGTGACCCACAAATGGTTCCCCGACCCACTGTCGTGGGAAACAGTGAAGCAGGTCATTCCTTTATAAAAACATATACTGTAGCTAGATGAAATGTCCAGACAGACGCCATGCAGGGCCAAACTAGTGTGTTAACACGCCGTGTGTTTCCCTCCCCGCAGGTCCACAGCAAGGACAAGAAGTACGTGTGCAAGGTGTGCAGCCGCGTCTTCATGTCGGCGGCCAGCGTGGGCATCAAGCACGGCTCGCGGCGCCACGGCGTCTGCGGCGACTGCTCGGGGCGCGGCATGGCCGCCCTGCTGGACCACAACGGCGAGGCGGGTGGCGAGCTCTCCCCAGAGGAGGAGATGTACCCCGGAGACCACCACCACCACCTCCACCACCACCGCTTCCACGACCACCACGACCAGGCCGAGTGCGACGGAGACGCCGAGGGCGAGGAGGAGATGATGACGGAGGGCGAGGGGGGCGACGTGATGATGGGGGAGGGAGAGGAGGAGGGAGAGGGGGGCGAAGGAGGAGGGAAGTGGAAGGACTCGGGGGTGATGGGGGCCGACGGGGAGGCTGTGGTGGTGGGGGCGGCGGTGGGCGCCGAGCTGGACAATGAGAAGGAGGAGAGCGACTCGTCGGCGCCGGAGGGCGAGCATCAGAACGGCAGCGAGAAGGACTTCACGTGGATCTCCTAGGATCCGCCCCGAGGGGCTCTCGTCGACGCGCGGGACCCCCCCGCCACACACCCCCCACGTGGGCCCGGAAACCTCCCATTGAGGATCTCTGATGATCATCCACCCCATGGGCAGAAGTGTTTCTCTGCCAGTCTTTAGCGATGCGTTCCCCCCACACAGCGGGCGGGCCTTCCTCTTGGATGGGCACGGTGCAGGACAATGATACACAAAACCATTATGGAGGGACACGCTCCTATGCACATACAGTACAGTACATTCATGCACACACACACACAACCAAACACTCACACGCACACACTCTCACACACACACAGGATTTTCCCCGGTCAGCCGTGATCTTGGTGATATGACTGACTGGGATGTGGGAAGAGAGAGAGATGGCTCGAAAGCGAAAGGCTTTTTTCCCCTCCTGCTTATACCTCCTTTACTTCTGATGCAGTGTTTTTTGTGTGTTTGAGTTGTGTTTTTGTTTTCTGCGTGGGGGCGGGGGGGGGGGGGTGATGCCAGAGTTCCTGTAGTTTTTATACCATAATGTCACAACGAGGAATGAAGAGGACTCTGCCAAGGACCTGCTGGCGCTGTGCTAAGAAAAAAACGCCACTCTGTGCGCTTTACCGTCACAATTGCCATGGAAACTAATATCGTTGTTGTCAGTGTGTGTGTGTGTGTGTGTGTGTGGGAGGGGGGGGTTGGCCAGGAGGGGGCGTATTGATGCCTTGCAGCCCCCCCGGCCGGCATTTATGAACAGAGGGTCTCTCCGTCTCTCAGTTTTAAGGGAAAAGTCTTTTTATCTACATGTATTGCAACGCTGCATGTGTCAGAGGACGGACGGACGGACTGGGACCGACGGAGGGGACATTGTCCATTCAGAGTCCAACTGCCACAGACTTGCACTTTAACGACAACTAGACTCCAGTCGATGACCCTGAATCCATGGTTTACATTTTTGACCGGAATTTTCTTTTCCCTCTTTTTCTTTTCTTCCCTAAACAACTCGGTGACCGCACCTACCTTTAAGGATATATACTTTATGTCCGCTTGACTGTTATCACGATAGAGGAAAATCAGTGTGATTCCTTGTGCAGTTTGCGGTATATACATATAGCCTATGCCTTTCAGTGGAGTCCTTAAATCTTTCACCTTAAGTTTACCAGACAGACAGATTTCTATTCACTTGTTGAACTACTGGAGATTTGACAGGTGTATATACAGTTACATGTGTGTATGAGAGAGAGTGAGAGAGAAAAGGGGGAGATGTATAACTTTTGAGTGCTATGCAGGATTCTCCACATTGTCTGATTACATAGTGGACATCAACCTCAACATCCCTGTTAGCATATCAACTAAGCGCACGCACGCACGCACGGACGCACGCACACACGCACGCACACACGCATGCACACACGCACGTCGCACACACACGCGCAACAGGACCCCACACTATTCTCTCTCTCTCTCGCTCTCTCTCTCAACCTCACAATCACAATCTCTATTTCTGTTTCTCTCTCAGTTTGTAAGGGAACATTTCTCAAATCGGAGGAGCCACTATTCTTTTCAAAATAATTTGTTTCACAATCAGAAATTGTTACATTTTATTTGACCGTAATCTTTCTTTTCATCACATTTTGTAACATGACAAAAAAAGAGGATCAAAATGTTGCTTTGAGAGACCATCCGGCTTTTTGATCGTTAGTGGAGTGTGTAATTATTTGCTTTGTTGAACAACTATTTATTGAGAAGCTTCTCTTGACTCCTGATTATGAAAATCAGTCCCACCTCCTTTTTGTTTGGTATGTCAGTTGTAAAAAAGAAAAAAGGATGGCTGTGTAAAGCTTTAATTTGTGCTCCATATTAGTATTACGATGGTGTTGCTTGCCAAAAAGAACCGATCTCAAGCAAGCAATTGTAAACGTTGTTTGCTTGTAGATCAGTTATTTTCAGCAAGCAACACCCTTGTGATACAGAGCCTGAATTAAGCTTTAGAATGTGTGTGCGTGCGTGCGTGCGTGCGTGCGTGCGTGCGTGCGAGGGTGAGATAATTGATGCGTGTCCAGTTGAAAGGATTATTATTTCCTACGATTATTTCCATAATATTTGACAATTCAAGTGAGGTAGAGGACACGTATTATTAAGTACAATGATTACTGTTGTTGATGTTATTATTATTATTATTATTAATTATTATTATTATTGCTATTAAGTGCTGGATGCTAAGCTTTATTGTGTGTACTTTTTTGATATTTTATATCTTGTATAAGAAGGAAGAGCTTTTATACTTTGCCTTGTGGTGGACAGTAAGCCATGGCGCTTTTCTCAAAACTTTTATCGTGCCAGTTTTATGCTTTTTTCCTGTTGCGTTTGCTTTTTTTCTACAGAGGGAAGCTAAATCCACAGTCAAACGTATCTGTTTAGATATTTTTGATTGACACATGTATTCCACACATGCTTTTTGCATTCACTAATGTACACTAAATTGATTGATATCAAAAACCAAAAAACAATCTAGTATCTCGTATACATAAAAAGTGCTTTTGTTTCAACAGTGCGTGTGCAGGTGCTTTTGGATTTATATTATTGTGATTATTAATGGTTTTGTTTGTTTGTTGTTCGGTTGTTTTTATTTTCACTATTTGTCACCATTTGAAAAGTGCACATGTTTGATTATTATTATTAATATGAAGGGCTGTGGGAAAGGATTGGATAGTTTATGATGCATTTAAGCCTGTTTGTTTTTGTTTGTTTGTTTGTTCTGGAGGCTCCAAAAGGTTCTACTGTGTAACGTCTTGCAGGTAACCTGCACTGCAAAATCTAGTGTTAAAGTGTAGGGTAAGTGACTCTTTAAGTGTTACATAGCTCTATATTCTGATGGTAAAACACAGAAAATGGATTTTCAGGTCGGGATACCGATTTCATCCAATCGGGAAAGAGAACTCATACAGGATTAGCAAGTGACAGTGGAAGTGAGCAGACAAAATTGTAACTGGAACACTCAAATTGAAGCTGATAAACGGATACTCGTTTATCAAATACTCATACCGAACTAACATGCTAGCAATAAGAATATAGAGCTTTAACTTTTAAACAAAACCACTTTGTTTTAATCAAAATATATCACTTGCCCTACCTTTTAATGTAACTCAAAAGAGTGTACAGATGGAACCAAACACTGGTCTTTGGACCCTTACATTTGATTCCTTTTTGCACGCTCGTCCAAGTTATATTTAAGGTCCTTGCAGATGATGCGTTTTTTTCCCCAAGTGTTTTTCTGCAGTTTTTTCAAAAAACGGCAAGAGCCTGCAGGGACCTAACGCTGATTTGACTGTATCAAGTTGAGCTCCCTCCTCAGTATTTAAACCACACCATCATGCGGTGGTAACCGGATAGAGTGGGCAGCTAAACACTGTGAGCACCATTAGACCAAAATG
This sequence comes from Electrona antarctica, assembly GCF_951216825.1. Lineage (NCBI taxonomy): Eukaryota > Metazoa > Chordata > Actinopteri > Myctophiformes > Myctophidae > Electrona > Electrona antarctica. The sequence continues at coordinate 28,333,591 of NC_136807.1, forward strand.
TCTTCTAAATCAGTAGTTCTCACACAGTTTTCACACGTTCAAAAATAGCAGATGTCTAAGCCGCTCTTGTAGATCTGCTATTTTTGAATAGCCAACTCAAAAATCTAAAACGACACTGATGCTTTCCCGGTTTCAATAGGTTATTTGGCAAAAGGCATTTTAAAATGATAATGGTATACATGGTTTGAACATGATCACACATTTGACAGGTGAAGGCCTAATGTTTCTGCAATTGCTACAAATTGCTAAACAATCTGTGGCTATAGTCATGCAGTCATTAGAGGCATACACAAGAAGTTAAACAATCTGTGGCTATAGTCATGCAGTCATTAGAGGCATACACAAGAAGTTAAACAATCTGTGGCTATAGTCATGCAGTCATTAGAGGCATACACAATAACAATCTGTGGCTATAGTCATGCAGTCATTAGAGGCATACACAATAACAATCTGTGGCTATAGTCATGCAGTCATTAGAGGCATACACAATACAATCTGTGTCTATAGTCATGCAGTCATTAGAGGCATACACAATCTGTGGCTATAGTCATGCAGTCATTAGAGGCATACACAATCTGTGGCTATAGTCATGCAGTCATTAGAGGCATACACAATCTGTGGCTATAGTCATGCAGTCATTAGAGGCATAACAATCTGTGTCTATAGTCATGCAGTCATTAGAGGCATACACAATACAATCTGTGGCTATAGTCATGCAGTCATTAGAGGCATACACAATACAATCTGTGGATATAGTCATGCAGTCATTAGAGGCATACACAATACAATCTGTGGCTATAGTCATGCAGTCATTAGAGGCATACACAATACAATCTGTGGCTATAGTCATGCAGTCATTAGAGGCATACACAATACAATCTGTGGCTATAGTCATGCAGTCAGAGGCATACACAATAAACAATCTGTGGCTATAGTCATGCAGTCATTAGAGGCATACACAATAAACAATCTGTGGCTATAGTCATGCAGTCATTAGAGGCATACACAATAAACAATCTGTGGCTATAGTCATGCAGTCATTAGAGGCATACACAATACAATCTGTGGCTATAGTCATGCAGTCATTAGAGGCATACACAATAAACAATCTGTGGCTATAGTCATGCAGTCATTAGAGGCATACACAAGAAGTTACCGTGCATGTTCAATCTGTGGCTATAGTCATGCAGTCATTAGAGGCATACACAAGAAGTTACCGTGCATGTTCAAATCATGTGTACTTTGCATCGCGTCAGAGTCGACCATTTTTCAAATTGTTATTTGTTTACATTTTGAAAAAAACAATTGCCAAATTGAGTGCCAGCTATGTTTAGTTGTCCTGCATCGGCTCTGATGGTTAGAGAGCGCGGCCGGTCGGTGTCGAGCGAGTTTACGTTATTTCTAGCCACCAGCTGCTGGGCGATGTTTCACCCTATATTTGCTCGACTCCAGTGCAAAGGAGATAAATGGAGTGTGTGTGTGTGTGTGTGTGCGTGCGCACGGCAGATCCTCCGGGAACCGTTCTGCTGTGAGGTGGAGGTTGCAAAACATTAGGCCTCGGGTTATGAGAGCCTTGGACTGCACTTCCCATCAACCCCCACTGAGCGGCCGCACACAAATGTGGTTGGCGATTGCTTTTTTCTTTCCTTCGTTATTTCTTGGTGGTAAACTAATCTTTATTTAAGTTGTATTATTATTTATTGTGTTTCTATTTTCTTGCTTGGACCCATCTATTGGATTATTTCGTGGAAAGACCATAGGTAGGATCTTTTTGAATGTTAATGCCTAATTTATCCTCCCGTTGTACGATGTTGTCCCATGGCTATTATTTTTGGACCCGGGACACTGTCTTACGACTGAAGTAGAATAAATCTGGCATTTAATGGTGGGTTGAGACTTTGGAGTTTCTTAGCCCCCCTGCGGTGCTGTTGTGAGCATTGAGAGATGTATGTATGTATGTATGTATGTATGTATGCATGATTCCCCGGCCCTGTGCTTGTGTTTTTTCACGGCCTGTACTGTATCGTTTGAATCTTCCTCATAACCGGGCTGTACTTTCAGGAAAATGTCTGCCACCAACTCCCCCTCAATATGTGCCTCAATGACATTTCACCTGTGTGCGTAATGTATGTATGTGTATGTGTGAGCGTTCCCAAGTGAGTCTGCGGAGATAAGGGAAATGAATTGTAATCAATGGATTTAAATATAATGAAGATTTTAACCGATCAGATTATAAAGGTGCAAATCATTCAAAGAAAAAAAGACTTGTTCTTTGGAGAGAGACAAATCAGATCGAGTGTCTTACTTTTCTAGTTTTATTTCCGTGTGTTGCGTGTTGATAATAAAGCCCGATTTATGCTCCCGTCGCAAGACGGCATCGCTCGTCATAAAACAGCTGACCCACTTGTAGATCTGCTATTTTCGGCGTGCGACTAAAAAGGCCAATATGTTCTTCTTTTCTGACGTCGGAAAAATCTTCCGGTTCCGGAAAGGCTGCTTTCCGAAGTCCGAACTACAGTTCGACGAGTGAGGACAGCTGGAAGTACTCGTTGAAGTACATCCGAGGTTCAAATCAATTAGTAGTTTATATGGCCTCGTCGGAAAGGAAGTACAGTACGTATTGCGCGTAGAGTATGAACCGGGCTTAACCCTTGGTGGTCCTGATTCCGTGCTCTTATCACTGCATGCCTGGTGTTCATTTCGTCATACCAAAGCGGCGTCTTCTCAGCGACTGCACACAGCTGTCTCATTCCGCGTGATGCAAAACTGGAACTGTTTGCTCTATTGCAGATGAATTATGGGTATTCTTAGAAATGTACAAAAAAGAAGAAAAGAAATTGAAAGAAATTGCAATCCTGATTTAGCCTGTATAGCTTGATTCACATGTGCAAAAATCATGAAGCCATAGATTTAGAGGGTATATCTATATTATATTTATAGATATGGGTATATCTATATTATATTTATAGATATGGGTATATCATGAAGCCATAGATATGGGTTAGCCATAGATATGGGTATATCTATATTATATTTATAGATATGGGTATATCTATATTATATTTATAGATATGGGTATATCTATATTATATTTATAGATATGGGTATATCTATATTATATTTCATAGATATGGGTATATCTATATTATATTTATAGATATGGGTATATCTATATTATATTTATAGATATGGGTATATCTATATTATATTTCAAAAATTGGCTCTTTTTTATTTTAGATTCTGTTCTTCTACTTAAGAGTGACGTGTGTATACCTTCATATATATTGAATTTATATTACTATTATATATTATTTATTTTATCTCTCAAGTTTCCGAGGTGTTGTCTTTCGTTTGCAAAGGGGCCACACTTGAAACTTGTTTTTGTTTGTTTATTTTTATTTTTTTCGTTGGGAATAATATTGTTCAGTATGATACTGACTTTATATTGATGATGACGATGATCATAAACCTGTGTTTGTAACAAAAATGTGTTAAATAATCCCCCAAAAAAGAAAGAAAGAAAAAAAAACAGAAAAAAAAAAACTGTCCTGTTTTTACACCTGTTTTGTTTCTGGGCAGATTAAAGTGCTCTTGTGCAGATTATTTTCTGTTTGGTAGTGCTGATCACTTCAAGACATTTTTACATTCAACCATGAGCCTCCTGTTTTGATGTTGGGGCTGCTGTGGCCCACAAAGCCAGCCCAAGCCTCTTTCTAACTTCATGTTTAGTGGGAAAATTAATTAGCTTGACTATTATTTGCAAAAACCAATCAGTCTCAATAAATTTTGAAATTGCTGCTGTAAAGAAGTGAAGCATCTGTGCAGTGTGTCTTTCTTTGCTCTGTTTCGTTTCGTGGTGGATTAACTACATTTACTTTATAAAAGTAGAAGATCTGCAAGCTCGACATGCAGTGTGCAGCGCTCCGTTTTATACGTCTGTCTTTTGTGTGACTCTGTAGGCTAGTAAGATCAAGTTGGGCATTCATTTCAGAAGAAAACTAATAATAATAACTAATAATAATATGGAAATGAGAGGTTTCTGCCCGAGAGCAACGATATTTAACTCAAGAACTGGGTTTGAGTACTTTATCCACCACAGGCATGCTGGTTATTGTCTTGGTATTGTTATACCACGTTCTGTCCACAAGGGGGCAGAATCATCAAATAAAAGAGATCAGAGGGGGTAAAGGCAGTTATGCCGACATAAGTGCATGGAGGTTACTAGGGTATCACAAAATGTAATATGTTATAAGGCAGCATCATAATGCATACAATATGAAATAATGCATGGCGATGCATCAAACAAGGCGGTTAATAAGTTAGTTAGATCAGGGAATACATTTCTATGGGAAGCTGTTTAGGCCTTAACTGAATAGTCAACTTGCACACGCATGTAGCCACGGTATGCAGGCTTTTTATTTTCGCTCGCATTCGGCTAATATGCATAATTCACTTGCACATATACTTCACTTCCACTTACTGTACATACTGTACATATCAGTACTTCACTTGCACATACAGTAGGCTATACATATGAGAAGCCGTTTAGGCCTTAAAGGGCCACTTCACCCCTTTTGCAACCAGATCTTATTGTAATGCTGTTTGGGAGACAAGAAACACTTTCCTGGGGTTTTTATGTGGGTAATTTGTGTTTTTAGATATTTCAGTATTTCAAAGTGTCCATGAACTCCATGATGTCATGGACACTGGGCTCACTTCCTTCCTGGACTACAATTCCCATAATGCTTTGGTGCACTGCTCCTCCTTGTGGATAGGGGTAGGGCTGCATGTAGGTGCGGCTGCACAAATAACTTTGGGGCAGGCCCGTCTAGAGTTTAAATGGACAGGTTTCAGGCAATAGGGACATCGAAAAGGAAGGATGGAAGGGGAACGATCAACATATGGAATGTCTGACATATATCCATATACTAATATTGATGACATCAGGGATCTCCATATATGGGCTTAATTGTGACATCAGGTCGCATTTACTATGACATCAGGGATCTACATCCCTGATGATGTCATGCGATGTCACGAGACCTGGGCTTTGGGCACGATATATGGAGCTTTCCCATGTATGGGGATTTTGAGTGATACACTGACTGACTGACGGGAAATGCATGATTCCATAGTTAACTTTGCTCTTTGCTCTGTTTCGTTTCGTGGTGGATTAACTACATTTACTACTTTATAAAAGTAGAAGATCTGCAAGCTCGAGATGCAGTGTGCAGCACTCAGTTTTATAGGTCTGTCTTTTGTGTGACTCTGTAGGCTAGTAAGATCAAGTTGGGCATTCATTTCAGAAGAAAACTAATAATAATAACTAATAATAATATGGAAATGAGAGGTTTCTGCCCGACAGCAACGATATTTATATGTCTGACATATATCCATATACTAATATTGATGACATCAGGGATCTCCATATATGGGCTTAATTGTGACATCAGGTCGCATTTACTATGACATCAGGGATCTACATCCCTGATGATGTCATGCGATGTCACGAGACCTGGGCTTTGGGCACGATATATGATTTTGAGTGATACACTGACTGACTGACGGGAAATGCATGATTCCATAGTTAACTGTGACCTCAAGTGTGGCGCTTTTGGAAATAGGACGGCTTTTTGGAAAAATAGGACTGCACTTTTGGTTTAGGATGGGTTTTTTAGAAAAATAGGACAGGTTTTTTGGGAAAATAGGACGGCTTTTTGGAAAACTAGGACAGGTTTTTTGGGAAAATAGGACGGCTTTTTTGGAAAAATAGGACAGGTTTTTTGGGAAATGTCTTTTTTGGAAAAATAGGGATATCAACATGATATCGTCGCTGTCAGGCAGGACCTTCCTATATCTTCATCTAACTTTTTGCACGTTTTTTTTGTAAATTTTTGTAAAACACCCTAGCTACTTGAACAATACTACAGCGTCACACAAAAGTAGCAGATCCGCAAGCTCGGACATATTTTTGATATGTTATGACTCCGAGAAATGGACACTTTCAAAGAAACTAGAGAAACGGTTGGATGGCACTTACACCCGCCTTCTAATGAGAGCGCAAAATCTGTCTTGGAAGAGCCACCCATCGACTAATCTAATATACGGCAACCATACCCGTGTTTCTTCACTAGTCCGATCCAGAAGAACACAGTTTGCCGGCCACTGCTACAGGGCTGACAATGAGGTTATATCTTCCCTTCTTCTCTGGAGTCCTGCCTCTAACCAGACCAGAGGTAGAAAACTGTCGTTCCCTGATGTCATCGCTAGGGACACATGCATCAGTAAGCAGGAACTGGGGATGGCAATGAAGAACCGGGAAGTCTGGCATGGCATTGTGAAATCCATGATCTCAACCACGGTCGAAAAATGATGATGATGATTGAGCATGTAGATCTGCTACTTTTGCCTTTTTTTTCCATTTGACTCCTGAAACAGTTTTGGACATGTGACATGGTTTCCACCTCACAGAGACGATAGTCAATAACAAGAAATAAAAATAATAATCGGATGTTTGTTATTTATTTATCTTTTATTAGGTGTACACGACCCTTTTCGTTTTTTTTCTAAGGTCTGTGCTCAATCATAGGTACACACCCTCACACGCAAACAAGCCTTTTGTCATTTTCATTATCATGAGCTTCTATGGCTTTTCATTGGTAAAAAATAAAATACAAATAAAATCAGAATAATCAGTATGTTATATTCTTCTTCTCCAAGAACCCCCCACCCCCTCCCCCACCCCTCCAGCCTTTAGGATCCAGCATGTTCAACAGCAAAAAAGAAAAGAAAAAAAGAAAAGAAAATATCATGTTTTTCCTCATCATTTTGGTCAAGTCTCACAGTTTGATCTTTGATCTTCACAGTCATCCCCCCCCCCTCCCTCCACACACACACCCCCCCTCCGCAACTTAAGGCCTAAGTTATGATTCAGCAAAAAAGTGCAGCCACATCTCTCAAGTTTGATCTTTGTTGATGTGCAACAATTGGCTTTTTTTTCTCTTTTCTTTTTTGTCAAATCATACATTTAGGAAACACATAACCGTCCAAATAACCATCAAAATACAGCAATATTGCTATGAATTTCACAAAGGAAAAGGAGAAATACAATTTAAAAGAAAACCAGAAGGTGAATGAATATCTGTATCAAACAAGTACACATTTATACAGTATATATATACACACAGAATGAGGGATCTCTTGCTACAAACTCTCTCTCACTCTCCTCCTGACTGACACAAACAGCTATAGAAGATCGCCACCCTCTCTCCATTCCATTAGAAGATAGGGCCCTATCACGTCGTGTACTTGAAGATAGGGCCCTATCTAGCACGCTGTGTACTTGCATACCCCTTATGCCTAAACCTTTTAGGTAGGGATGTCCCCATCCCATTTATACCCCTTATGCCTAAACCTTTTAGGTAGGGATGTCCCCATCCCATTTATACCCCTTATGCCTAAACCTTTTAGGTAGGGATGTCCCCATCACATTTATACCCCTTATGCCTAAACCTTTTAGGTAGGGATGTCCCCATCACATTTATTTTGCTCCTGATCCGTTTCCGATCATTTGATTTTGAGCATCTGCCGATACCGATTTTTCCCGATCCGATATTTATATTTTTATAGAAGACTTATATCCCATATCAAAATAATACAATATCCAAAATCAGACAATATCCAGTCTAATACCATGATATGGATAATGTTGATACTACCGATGTCCCGATCACCTTTTTTGCTCCCGATCCGATCATTTGAAAATGATGTGATCGGTCCCGATTTCCGATCACGTGATTGGATCGGGACAACCCTACATTTAGGTTTGTTTAACATTTTGAAAAACATGTTAGAATAGTTCTAATTGCCTATGTACAAGGCTATTATCACTATTTTAAAATGTTTTACAAAGTAGTAAAATATGGCAAGTGTAGGCAAAAGTTTAGGTATGAGATTAGATATAAGGGGTATGGCGGTGCGCAAGATAGGGCCCCGAGCACTGGTTCTCAACGTCAGGCCTGGGGACCACCAGGGAGTCGTCCAAATGGACGCTTACGGGACTGCAACTCTGAGCGAGTACAAATGGAACCAGATGGACCTCCATTTGTACACTCTCGGAGTTAAATGAACACAGATAATGTTGACATTAGGATCTCAAAGATTTTTAAGAAAGGGTCCCATTTGAAAACGTTCAGAGTTACAGACCCGGAATTGCGGTCCATCTTGACCGCTGGTGAGACCCCAGGCACTGAGAAACACTGGTGGAGAAGATGCAAAAAGATGATCACAGATCAGTCTGTGGAACAAGAACAGGAAATTCCATATTTCACAACTACTAACTGTGAAGATGGACTGGTATGTGAAACAGTTGTTGGTATGGTGTTGTTGTAAACAACTCATTGCCCTATACGCGAATGCGCGGAGCTGTATGCAATCATATAAACTGCGGTGTCGAGCTGCGCTTAATCTGACACCAGAGCTACAGTACGATTGTGCTCAGGGCAGCCCTCCGCGGATTTGTCTATACCAGAACTACCGCTCTCGCTCAAGTCACACGCATCAAACCCTTCTTTGTGTTCTACAGAATGTATTTTTGACCTCAAGAAAATGTTGGCAACATGTCAACAACTTGTTCGTTTCTGGGAATCGTTTTGTTTACCCCATTTGGACCTGAGGCCCATTCTAAAATTATTGAAATGATAACTTATTGAGATGTAAAATCTCGTTTTCCAAAGGGGTCTTATTTAGTGAGGTCTTGCTCAGGTGTCAACGGGAACCATTTAGTTGGTGCCTCCAGATCACCCCACACACACACACACACATACAGTGGCAGCTACTTCACATACCAAAGAAATACGTCCGAGGCTTCCTTATATAAACACGATTAGCGGGATGACAAATGAACAGGTGAGTCACGGCCCGTGACAGTCTGACAGCGGAGCCTCTATAGCATGGCTTCTCAAAGTGGGGACCCCCAGGGGTCCTTGAGGTGGTTACGGGGGTGGGGATGTGTTAATATCATCAAAATCAGTTTAAACACGCACAATTAATATACATTGGCTATTTATATAGCCAATCTACAAATCTTGGATTGGGGGACACAAAACATTTTCAGATGGGGGTCAGTTGCAAAATACATATTAATTTGGGGGTCATTGAAAATGAGAACCACTGCTCTATAGCCCGACCCACCCAGAGAACGGTGTGACTGGCAAGAGGCTGATTCTGTAAAAGTATTATTACTACTACTGTTACAGTCTGAGCCTGCTGTTTAAACGATGGGGACTTCACCCACAATAATAATAAAATGGTCAACAACAAACTCTGCTTCTTCAGTTGGGGAGGGGGGGGAGACACACGGGACCTGCTTGTACCTCACGACGACATCCAACAAAAACGACACTAAGTCCTGAGCTCAAGGAATGTGCAACACGTCCCCCAGTCAGTCAGCCACCAGCCCTTCCTCCAGCGGGAACACAGACTGAACACGTCCCCCAGTCAGTCAGCCACCAGCCCTTCCTCCAGCGGGAACACAGACTGAACACGTCCCCCAGTCAGTCAGCCACCAGCCCTTCCTCCAGCGGGAACACAGACTGCGACTGAGAGCGGCTTCCTGGGATGTTCCATGCGTCTCCACGTTATTACGTAAAAGGTCAAAGTAATAAAGAATGGTCATCAATATGTACAAAAAAAGAACGAATTAAGAAAAAGAAAAAGAGTAAAAACGTCCTTCTGTCATGTGGCGAGAAGGTAAAAGAAAGGGTCGTGGACTAATAATAATCATCATGATTCTACAAACCAGGTGCAAAGGGAATAAAATTCAATGTTAACACTTGTACATCAATTTGCTACAGCACACAACGAATTAAAAGACAACATTAGAGTCAAGGCAAAACGAGGAAGGGGTGTCTGAAGCCTGATTTATGACTTCGGCTAATATGACGGCGCCGATCACCCGAAAATGCGACGCGGCCGTACGAGGAAACCTAAATCAGGCTTTAAGAATGAGCAGGTGAGTCTTTGTACACTTCCATTTTGTCTGTCCTTCAAGGTCGACTTCCTAGGATACCAGAGCGAGACTTTATATCTTTGTGGTGGTGTTAGTGTTCTTTACCGTTGAAACACAACCATGTCTTCCTCTCTTATTAGTTTGTTGTGAATCGCAGCGTGTAATAAATGGAGAAGCGGCTGATGCCATCACTCGGCTGGCTCTTTTCCTCTAACGAAGGGTCAAGGGTCGGCCTCTGGATCCTTCCAAAAAACCTGAAAGTTTCCAGAACCCTTAAAGTTCTGGTGTTTATTTTTTTGTTTGTTTGTTTTACGTTTTTTTCATTATAACCAGAAGCACACATGAAGTGAGAGGAACGTCATTAAAAGAAACAAACAGCGTTGTGAGCTTGTAGATCGACAATTGATATTTTTCACTATTTTGGATTTTTTAAGTTCTGAGTTCTGGGTTCCAAGAACTCAGGGTTATATTAGCACCAGCTCTGAGCAGTAGCCTGGAATCCAGACGTCATCTGTCAGTCTTTCTACGTGAAAGGGGATATTTCGGATACCTCCACTGTAAAGGTCTGTGGGCACACAGGGACAGGGTCAGAGCCTTCCAATGTAAAATTCTAGTCACTTCACTTTCTGCTGTTATTCGTCGAGCACTATCCAATCAGCAATGACATGCCTACGTAACAGGTGACGTTTAGGAAATCAAGCTCAAAGGGAAAGACTGCCAAACGGAGAAGCAAAGTGAAAAGGAAAAGAAAAAAGTGCTGAACGAGCAACTCCGCCGGATTCCAAGCTACCTGAAGCAGGGCCCAAATTAGGTTCCGGGAACCTTATCACAAACTGACGTGGCGTAATGGAAACAAACCCAGAACTCGCTTAGTTCTTCTTGTAGTGGAAAAAGAGCCAAGAGTGAATACGCTGCTTCCGTTTCTCTGGTGGATAGTAGTAGTGTTGTCCTAGTTGTCTAGCGTGTACGTAGTTTATCCTACTCTTGCCTGAGTGACCGATGAGGTAAAGCAATGAAAGCCACCCTAACCTCTATTCTGGACAATAAGGTGCTAAAGTTTAGCTCTGTAAACTCCAACGAGAGCAAAGTCTACACACTCTTTAACGTTCAAGTGAACCAATAGTGTGTGTGTGTGTGTGTGTGTGTGTGTGTGTGTGTGTGTGTGTGTGTGTGTGTGTGTGTGTGTGTGTGAGTGATGGGGGGGTTGGGGAGGGGGGTTGTGGCGTTCACGAGCAATTCGTTCGCAGTGATTAGTTATTTTTGGTGAACGTGTACGAACTCTGTCACTTCTTCAGAAGTGAACATTCCAAGAGCCGTTGGTTTTCCTCCTCTGTGTGGTAAAGCCTGGTGACATGAGGTTCAGCCAGTCAGTTTCAAAGTGCAACATTTTGACTGGCTGAAGGAGAGAGACATGTTCGTCTTTCGTCATTGGACAAAAACTATGCGAGGAGGGCGGAGCTGGAAGCGCTGAACGAATCATTGGAACAAATCTTTTTAGTGGACAGGAACCAAATGACTTGAGTCTCTGAAACGAGCGATAGTTCCCACCACTATACTGTGTGTGTGTGTGTGTGTGTGTGTGTGTGTGTGTGTGTGTGTGTGTGTGTGTGTGTGTGTGTGTGTGTGTGTGTGTGTGTGCGCGCGCGCGCGCGTGCGTGCGTGCGTGTGTGCCTGTTGTTAAGTGACATACGGAATAAAGGGTTAGGAGGTGAGGCAAGGGGGTTGAGGTGCAATATTTGGGATTCAGGCTGAGGCGTGATATGGAAAAAGCAAGAGTTCTACAGCTCAGTCTCTTTATGTACAACAACAGTCCATTTGTTTAAAGGAAGAAAAAGAGGTGCGAGAGGAAAACTTCCACTCTTCCTCCTCTCTCTCTCTCTCCTCTCCTCCATCCTTCCCTTTTAGGAGACATGCCCACACACTGGCGCCTCCCGGAGGGCACTAGTTTCAATTCCACCTCACAGCTTCTATTCACTGATCAAATGGCAGGTTCTATTCAAACCAAGTCAGTCCACGTGTGAAACACTGCCCTCTTGTGGGCAGCTGGAGTAGTAGTAGTAGTACTGTAGCAGCAAGGATACTTCCGTTTTGTCCCTCCTCAGTTCTTCTTCTGTTGTCGTCTTCATCATGCTCCTCTCCTCATCAACTCTCCTCCTCTCCTCATCAACTCTCCTCCTCTCCTCATCAACTCTCCTCCTCTCCTCATCAACTCTCCTCCTCTTCTCTCCTCCTCTCCTCATCAACTCTCCTCCTCTTCTCATCTCCTCTCCTCATCAACTCTCCTCCTCTCATCAACTCTCCTCCTCCCTTCCTCTCATGTCCTCCATGTTTCTGTCTTTAGTGTTGAGTTGCTTTAATTTATTTTTTCTCAAGTACAAATTCTTCTTCAGTCTTTAATTCTGTGTAGTGTATCTTCTTTGTTTACATTTTTATTGTACTGTGACTGTGTGTGTTCTATTCTCCTTCAATGCGTGTGTTCTCGCATGTGCGCGCGTGTGTGCGTGCGTATGTGTGTGTGCGCGCGTGCACACTCGTGTGTGCGTGTGTGTGTGTGCGCGCGCTCGTGTGTGTGTATGCGCGCTCGTGTGTGCGTGTGTGTGTGTCAGGGTGTGTGTCTCTCCTTCGGTGTGTGTGTGGCAGGGTCTGACAGCTGGGCGTGTCGCTGTCCTCCTCGTCTCATCAGCGCCCCCACCAACACTAAAACAACACACTCTGCCTCCTACTCTTCCCCTGGGCTGAGAGAGAGAGAGAGAGACACAGAGAGAGAGAGAGAGAGAGAGAGAGAGACACAGAGAGAGAGAGAGAGAGAGAGAGAGAGAGAGAGCGGGGGAGATGACGATAAATGGTGATATGATGGAGCTATGAACACATATACAGTAGGCTACACACATACAGTACGTAGCCTGAATCCTCATTTATAATCCATCGTACGAGCGCGTCGTTCGCATAAGACAGCGGTTCTCAAACGTTTTCAATTCAAGGACCCCCATAATTCAGAGTGTACAAATGGAACCAAATGGACCGGTAACCGTAAGGGTCCTTTAATTATTGCAGACCTGTAAAGGTGCCTCCAGACCAAACAAACTTGTTCAGACTAGTCAAAGACTACTTAAAACTGTCCGATTGCAACAGATGGACGGTGGCCAAATACATACAACATGTACTGTATGAGAACCACTGACATAGAAACATGAGGTTTTTAAAGAAAACTGTCAGGATTTAGAAGACATTTGTAGAATCATCCTCAGGTCAAAATGGGTTAATTGAGAGTTGATATTGAGAATATGTTATCTAGTTCACACTACACCAGTAGTCAGCCCTGGAACATGACGAGCAGACTAGAGATTCTCTCTACATTGGAGTAATTAACCCCCCTCATCACTACAACATGGATAGCGTCAGCTACTGAGGGCCAGCACAAAGGACGAGTTTGAAGTTACAATGGGTTTGTAACTTTGTATAGGAAGGGGGCGTGTCTGATAATATGAATAAATACTGAATCCAGCAACTCAAAAAATGTCCGGGGTGCTCCCAAAAGCGTAGATTCGTCAAGAAATAAACCAAAATATCAAAGAAAACCTGCTTCTATCAATGGAATAATCGAGAACAAAAATGGTGCGTTCGTACGATGAAGTATAAATCTGGCTTTAGAGCCATTCATGCCAACGATAGAAACCCAGTATAACAGCACAAAACCAACGGCAAAAACACCAACCAGGTTTCTATGATGCTGTCAGCTAATCTCATATCAAACCAAATTATCATCAGTAAACTCAAAAACGAGACTTACCAGCAGTCTTAATATACTTAATATATGCGGTAAAACAGCACTTCAAGATCATGCTAAAGAAAGAGGTCCCAAAAACACACACACACAATAACACACCATCACCATCGGCACACAGTCACACACTTACAGACGCAACACAAAGGCTACATCTCCCGCTGAAGAAACCTAAACAGAGCTGCAAATAAAGAGAACGACAGTCTCAGTCAAAAAACATTCTCATCATCTCCCGTACTCTGGCCACAGCCTGTGTTGTTGAACACATCAACCTTTCGTCCCTGGAAAAAAATATCAAACAATGGCTTCAGCCCGGAAACAATAGGATAAAGCAGGGGAAAAGGAGGCAAAATAGGTTTAAAGAAGTGCATAATCTGAAAATAGGACAATCAAGAGCAAGGAGGGAAAAGGGAGACAATAACGGGGGCATTTAATGTGAATCCTGTTATTTTGTTTTAGACGAGTTCTTCAGTGCGAAAGGATTCACCTTAAATACAGGTGAAGTTAGCTTTTAAAAGGAAAGAGGGGGGATGGAGAGGTGATTTATATTTAGTTACGCGGCAGTGTCACACACCCCACAAATAGCCGATCTACAAGCTCACGATGTGTCTCATGTTTGTGAGCTTACTAAGCTAGTAGATCGGCTATTTTAAGAGGCTATCTTAAGAGGTTGCCTAGTTAAGAAGCAATGCATTATTTATGAAAGGGAATGTGTCTCAGCCGGGAATAAAGCAAATAACAAAACAGGGCCGCACTCATTCCAGTTGAGCAAGGAAAACGTTGACATACAAGACAAGAGACAAAGCACTTACACTAGTGACTAGGCCACATTGAAGTGACAGTTGAGAGACAGGCATGAGCGACAAGAGAGATAGAGGAAACTAAAACAGAAGAAAGAAGAAAAATTAAAAAGAAAGTCTATTTACCAGAATGGTAGGGGGCCACTCAGCCTGTGGAATGGGAGGAGAGAGCGTGACTCTGAGCCCTGGGATTGGCTGCTTCTCTCTGGAAGTACTGCGAGGGGGCGGAGCCTAGCTTATGGGCCATCCCTTTTTATTTTTTGAGGGGTGGGTGGGTTGGTCAGGGAGGGGTTGGGGGCATTTTGAAGGAGTTAAGAGCGGGGGGACGGGCACAGAGAGGAAATAGAGAGGATTAAAAGGAACAAGATACACAGACAGGACAGGAAAGGAAAGTGTAGGGTATCAGGGAAAGAAAAGAACAGGACAGGACAGTTTAAGCATCAACACGACAGAGACGGTCGGCGAAGAGGAGGTACGAGAGAAACAGACACAAACACAAACGTAATGAGACTGACAGAAAGACACAAGAACCACTGGAGTCCATCTAAGCAGCCTGGTTCACACCTAGACCTGAGGCCCATTCTAATGAGTAGTTCTCACACTTTCAAGATTTTGGAGCGGTGCCTAACCGTTCCAATGACTGGCCGCATGTGTCTGTCTGTCTAGAGTATGAACAGCTGCAATGCCGTGGGGTGACCCAAAGTGGCACTGGTGAGTCCCTAAAGATGTCCCTAAAGATGTTAAAAGTAAAAATATTTAGGACGACTGTCGAGCCGATTCTACTCTATGGCTCCGAGACATGAACACAGAAATTAGAGAAACAGTTGGATGGCACTTACTCCCGCCTTCTAATGAGAGCGCAAAATCTCTCTTGGAAGAGTGTCTTTACTAGTCCGATCCAGAAGAACACAGTTTGCCGGCCAATGCTTGCTTCTAATCCTCATTCACAACGGAAATATACGACAAGGTGTAAATGAAATGCGTAATGATCGCGTATTTATCCGTCCGATCAAGCTGCGACAATCTCCCGTGTCATGCAGCAAAGGTGGTGTAATGACTGCATTCGTGCGGTTCGCCCGTGTATCTTATTTCGCCTCTTTCCCAAGCGATTCGCCTGGTGTCGCCTGGTTGAATGGAACATCCACGCCCATTCCACACCATATAAGGCAACAGGAAATATCAAAATACGTCATCATAGCCTGCAAAATGCACAGATCCGGGATCCCCAAGCTTTAAGTTATACAGTGAATACGGTGCGATGAGCTTGTAGAGCAGTTCATTTTTACAGGCGGGTCTCTGCACGGACAGATCTTCAAGCAAACAGCGCGAGTTATATGTATATAATTATAAACGAAACTTGCCAACTTGGCACGCATTGCTTCACTCCTTGTTAAATGTCATAACGTTTAAAAGTTAACTGATGTTACAGTTACTTTCATATAATGAGAAATAAGTTCATTTGTACAGTTCACCACACGACCAAATGCTATATTAAAACTCGGCAATGATAAAAGCTGATGAATTGCCTTGCACTGCAATTGCATAGGTTATACAATCTGATAATTTTCATTAGGCCTATTTGATTTATTGATTACTGGGGTGATTGATTCCCTGCCATGCGCGGCCCCACTACATCGGATTTGGAAATCAAATGGAATAATGCAGGACAGATTTCCCGGTAGTCTACTTAAATCATTAGGCCTGCGTGAAACTTCAATTGGCTGAGTCTCTGTCAACATGCTGATCAGCGAGTTACAGGGTGTTCGACGACGTGTTGTAATGATCATCATCAACGCCTTTCTTTCTTCCATGTCTGTCTGTCCTTCATGTTTGTGAACCATAGAATGCATGCATATAGGCATACAAGCGCAAGCTGCGCGATACTCGGCTATATACTGTATAGGCTATCTTTTTTTTTATTTGCTGACCAACGTTGGTGACACATGCCTACATATTTTATTTGAGGTCTGGGAAGCCATATGCCTATACACCACCCTAGGAGGAGGTAGGAGCCAAGCCATATGCCTATACACCACCCTAGGAGGAGGTAGGAGCCAAGCCATATGCCCTATACACCACCCTAGGAGGAGGTAGGAGCCAAGCCATATGCCCTATACACCACCCTAGGAGGTAGGAGCCAAGCCATATGGCCTATACACCACCCTAGGAGGTAGGAGCCAAGCCATATGCCCTATACACCACCCTAGGAGGAGGTAGGAGCCAAGCCATATGCCCTATACACCACCCTAGGAGGTAGGAGCCAAGCCATATGGCCTATACACCACCCTAGGAGGTAGGAGCCAAGCTGTATGCCCTATACACCACCCTAGGAGGAGGTAGGAGCCAAGCCATATGCCCTATACACCACCCTAGGAAGTAGGAGCCAAGCCATATGCCCTATACACCACCCTAGGAAGTAGGAGCCAAGCCATATGCCCTATACACCACCCTAGGAGGTAGGAGCCCAGCCATATGCCCTATACACCACCCTAGGAGGTAGGAGCCCAGCCATATGCCCTATACACCACCCTAGGAGGTAGGAGCCCAGCCATATGCCCTATACACCACCCTAGGAGGAGGTAGGAGCCAAGCTGTATGCCCTATACACCACCCTAGGAGGAGGTAGGAGCCAAGCCATATGCCCTATACACCACCCTAGGAGGAGGTAGGAGCCAAGCCATATGCCCTATACACCACCCTAGGAGGAGGTAGGAGCCAAGCCATATGCCCTATACACCACCCTAGGAGGTAGGAGCCAAGCCATATGCCCTATACACCACCCTAGGAGGAGGTAGGAGCCAAGCCATATGCCCTATACACCACCCTAGGAGGAGGTAGGAGCCAAGCTGTATGCCCTATACACCACCCTAGGAGGAGGTAGGAGCCAAGCCATATGCCCTATACACCACCCTAGGAGGAGGTAGGAGCCAAGCCATATGCCCTATACACCACCCTAGGAGGTAGGAGCCAAGCCATATGCCCTATACACCACCCTAGGAGGAGGTAGGAGCCAAGCCATATGGCCTATACACCACCCTAGGAGGTAGGAGCCAAGCCATATGGCCTATACACCACCCTAGGAGGTAGGAGCCAAGCTGTATGCCCTATACACCACCCTAGGAGGAGGTACTGTAGGAGCCATGGCCATGAATTCCCACTTAACGTGGGAATACACGTAAATGCCCGTACGCTCACGCTCCGCTCACGATATGAGCGTAAACGCTGTTGTGAATGAGGTCCCATATCTGTTTATGGCGCTTTCAGTCACTATGATCCCACTCTGGGATGCTATACCAACTGATCTAAGGTCTGCTACAGCTGCGTTTTCCAAGAAAACTAAGTAAATGCTTTCAGCTAGGTTTGGAATGTGCAGTTATACTTTTACTTTTTTTAAATTATACTGTCCCTTCATTTTAATTCATTCTTATGTGTTAATCATATGTAATTATGTGCATTTCGTGTCATCGTTGACCTTTGCATTTTCTCCATTTATTAATTTGAATCACATTGAGCCTGCGCGTGTCATTGTGAAATGTGCTATATACTGTAAATACATGTGACTTGACCTGACCTAAGGCGTTGTCCCTCATGGGAGTGTGACTGTCAACCAGGCCAGTTTGGGAGCGACTGACTGGGTGACGCTGGCATGTGACATGTGTGACCCCAGTACCCCACACACATACACACACGCACACAGTGGCATGATGACACACACCGAAAAGCACGCCGTTTGGTCGAGAGAAAGAAAGAGAGACAGGGAGAGGGAGGGAGGGGGACACAGAGGAAGCAGATAGAGAGTAGGACCCACTCATGCAAAGAAGCTTTACGCCGTTCATCCTGTATTTCTGTTTACAACGTTTCCATCGCATATAGCTTCACTTTTTCCGACGCTATTATCCCTGACTCGTGAACCCCTGGCAGGAGGACTCACCTGTCTCTGTGTAGACTGAAGACCTCTTCCCCGGGTCTCTCTGCAGCTGCACGTCCTTCACTGAGAAGATGGACGCAGCTGAAAAGGGCAGAAGGTCGTTAAGATCGGTGATTCGCAACCATTTGAATTTAAAGTTTGATATGATTTCAAACCACCGACCGCCGATTTGATAATACTGTAAGTAAGCCTTGCTAAGCCATGGGGCGCATAGGGCAGGAGCCTATCTCCTGTTTCTGTAGCGTGAGGCAGCTTGATGAACATGTACACCCCCTGGACATGACACTAATATGTCACAGAGACTTAGCCCCAATCCAACCTTTGATGCTGAGTGCCAAGCAGGCATGGGGTCCCATTTTTATAGTCTTTGGTATGATTGGGAATCGAACCCCTGCCAATCTCATGGCGGAGACTCTAACCACAAGGTCCCTGAGCTGATGAATTTCAAGGACCCACCACTTTGTTAAGCACCAGGGCTACGGACCCACCCCATCCCCCACCCCATTTGAGAGTGTACACTTTCTGTACACTCCGTAAGGGTCTGTTGGTCCCAGTGCCGATGTTGAGAACCAGTGAAGTTTGTGTGTGTGTGTGTGTGTGTGTGTGTGTGTGTGTGTGTGTGTGTATACTCACTGTCAGCCAGTGTTTGAACCTGCTCTCCCAGAGTCTTAAAGTATGGATGTCCGAGAGCATCTTCTGCAGACACACGCTTCTTAGCCTCAAACTAGAGAGAGAGAGAGAGACACACACACACACACACACACACACACACACACACACACACACACACACACACACACACACACACACACACACACACACACACACACACACACGTTATTCACTATCTCTTCACATGTCATCGTCTCCATTATGTGAGAGACAATCTGAGAACCCATCTGCAAAAGAATTAAGGAAAAACAACACCCTCTTTTCCTTTAGTTGACGCGAGTCTCGAGAGACTATGTGAGAGATGACGCACCTGCAGTAGTAATGAGAGCAGGTCATGGCCGTCGCTGTCTATCCTGTAACACAGAGAAAGAGAGGGAGAAAGACAGAGTCAAAACATTGAAATATTGCTGCAATTTGTTTCAAAGGTTTATCCAAGGCTAGTCTCACGAAATGGAAGCTCTGATCATGAGCAAGCGATAAAACGGATGTATGCCTGCCCACTTCTGTTTCGTCTTTACAGTTGCGCAAATGTATCCTAATATAAATCAATCTAACCCATCAATCTAAGCATATACAGTATAGCTTGCTGCTTAGCAGAAATGGATATTAAAAAAATCAATGTAAAGATATTTTTAAAATATATTTCCGTGAACGGAAATTCCAGCTTTCTTGCTCGGATTTTGGGAGAAGTAGTTCCAAACTGTGGAATAGTTGTCTGGCTAAGCGCGCGCGAGAGAGAGAGAGAGAGAGAGAGAGAGAGAGAGAGAGAGAGAGAGAGAGAGAGAGAGAGAAACAGAGAGACAGAGCGAGTTAGAGAGAGACAGAGCGAGTTAGAGAGAGAGAGAGAGAGAAACAGAGAGACAGAGCGAGTTAGAGAGAGAGAGAGAGAGAGAGAGAGAGAGAGAGAAACAGAGAGACAGAGCGAGTTAGAGAGAGACAGAGCGAGTTAGAGAGAGAGAGAGTGACAGACAGGTATAATTGAGTGCAGTAAATTGCTGAGCCATAGCCGGATCCAGTGTATTGTTGCCGCCGCCTCAACAGTGGCGGAAACGCTGGACGATAAACAGCTATTGAAAATCTATCCGCCGTCTCCTGTTACATGTCTCACTGTCACCTTATCCATGCAGAGCTGTGCCGGTCTCTCTCGCTCGCGCTCTCTCTCTCTCACTCACTCACTCACTCACACACTCACACACTCACACACACACACACACTCACACACTCACACACTCACACACACACACACCTGGGCGCATGGTTGACGAGGGGCTCCGCGTGGTACCGGGGGAAATTGTAGGTCTTAAATTCTTCAGTGGTGGTGACGCCTGGCCACGTATCTTCTGTAGGGGTGCCTGAAAGACAGAGAGACCAGGGTCTGGCAACATGTGGACACACATGCACGAACGCACGTACGGACGCATGGACACTCTATACTTGTAAGAGCAGAAACATTTTAGGATGCCAACTATATTTAAATTTGACCAGGTTTACCTCACACAATGTTTATTTCAGAATTTCTACTACAGTATACTGTAAAAGTACTGTATAAAAGTAACAGTAATACAAGTATACACACACACACACACTCACTCACACTCACACTCACACTCACACACACACACACACACACACACACACACACACACACACACACACACACACAGCATGAAATACACACACACGTCAGTCGTGGTCTCACCTAGGATGCGGAATATGAGGTGCAGCTCGTCCTCCACCGTGGAGCCAGGGAACAGAGGTCGACCCGTGATCATCTCATAGAAGATACACCCCACGCCCCTGGACGGTGGACAGAGAGACACACCAACACCATCACAATACATGTACAAACTCATTGTTTAATTACTTGAACCCTTAGCCTCCCATTTCAGGGTACTGTACTGTATATGTCCTAATAGGCAAACATTTGGCGAAAATAGTAATACCCTGAATATAAGACTATGTTTTTTTCCAATGGAAATATTCAAAAAAATGGGGTCGTATTATAATCGGGGACTAGACTATGTGACATTCAATGTTTTTTTCCCACAAATTATAATCAGTCGTCTTGTAATCGGGACAATACGGTAATTTGGTTGGGTTGCATCTATTGTGGGTCCATCGTTGTACTCCGTCCATCAGTGGATGCCACAATGTTACATTCCAGTTGAAGCAGGGTCAGAGAGCAGAGAGCAGAGAGCGAGGGGCCAGAGAGCAGAGAGCAGAGAGGGGCCAGAGAGCAGAGAGCAGAGAGCAGAGAGGGGCCAGAGAGCAGAGAGCGAGGGGCCAGAGAGCAGAGAGCAGAGAGGGGCCAGAGAGCAGAGAGCAGAGCAGAGAGGGGCCAGAGAGCAGAGAGCAGAGAGGGGCCAGAGAGCAGAGAGGGGCCAGAGAGCAGAGAGCGAGGGGCCAGAGAGCAGAGCAGAGAGGGGCCAGAGAGCAGAGAGGGGCCAGAGAGCAGAGAGCAGAGCAGAGAGGGGCCAGAGAGCAGAGAGGGGCCAGAGAGCAGAGAGCAGAGAGGGGCCAGAGAGCAGAGAGCAGAGAGCGAGGGGCCAGAGAGCAGAGAGGGGCCAGTGAGCAGAGAGCGAGGGGCCAGAGAGCAGAGAGGGGCCAGAGAGCAGAGAGGGGCCAGAGAGCAGAGAGCAGAGAGGGGCCAGAGAGCAGAGAGCAGAGAGGGGCCAGAGAGCAGAGAGGGGCCAGAGAGCAGAGAGGGGCCAGAGAGCAGAGAGCAGAGAGGGGCCAGAGAGCAGAGAGCAGAGAGCGAGGGGCCAGAGAGCAGAGAGGGGCCAGAGAGCAGAGAGGGGCCAGAGAGCAGAGAGGGGCCAGAGAGCAGAGAGGGGCCAGAGAGCAGAGAGCAGAGAGGGGCCAGAGAGCAGAGAGGGGCCAGAGAGCAGAGAGGGGCCAGAGAGCAGAGAGGGGCCAGAGAGCAGAGAGCAGAGAGGGGCCAGAGAGCAGAGAGCAGAGAGGGGCCAGAGAGCAGAGAGGGGCCAGAGAGCAGAGAGGGGCCAGAGAGCAGAGCAGAGAGGGGCCAGAGAGCAGAGAGGGGCCAGAGAGCAGAGAGGGGCCAGAGAGCAGAGAGCAGAGAGGGGCCAGAGAGCAGAGAGCAGAGAGGGGCCAGAGAGCAGAGAGCAGAGAGGGGCCAGAGAGCAGAGAGCAGAGAGGGGCCAGAGAGCAGAGAGGGGCCAGAGAGCAGAGAGGGGCCAGAGAGCAGAGCAGAGAGGGGCCAGAGAGCAGAGAGGGGCCAGAGAGCAGAGAGTAGAGAGCAGAGAGCGAGGGGCCAGAGAGCAGAGAGCGAGGGGCCAGAGAGCAGAGAGGGGCCAGAGAGCAGAGAGCAGAGAGGGGCCAGAGAGCAGAGAGGGGCCAGAGAGCAGAGAGCGAGTGGAAGCAGTGAGTAGGAAATGGAATCTATGTCACATCCTCAGATCGCTGATTACAGGAAGCAGAGATGTACCCCCCCCTTCCCCAGGCATAATGGTCAGCATGAATAGAGTGCCACAGTACAGTACAGTACATCAGCTAAGAGTAGAGTAGAGAATAGAGTGCCACAGTACAGTACATCAGCTAAGAGTAGAGTAGAGAATAGAGTGCCACAGTACAGTACATCAGCTAAGAGCTCCCTCTTCCATTCACTCACACTTCTGTTTGAGTGAAACGCACCGTGAAGCCACGCAGCAAAGCAACAAATAAAAAAAGACACGCTTGCTTTGGGGGCGTTGTGAGAAATACATTCCACAAAAGACACAAAGAAAAGAAGATGCTAGAAGATGAGAAGGAGTTAACAGCAGAGCGTGCACACGCGTGTGTGTGCGTGTGCGTGTGTGTGTGTGAGCGTGTGTCAGCCATGGAATAAAGCTAAAATAAAATATGACTGAATATTATGACTGAGTGACTGAAAATGTAATGGTTTTAGGTATTGTCATTCTATTTTCTTTTTTTTAAAATATTTTTGGGGCTTGGGTCGATGCACTCACCACATGTCGATGGGTGTAGAGTACTCTGTGGAGCCCAGGAGCACGTCTGGTGGCCGGTACCATAATGTCACCACTTCATTGGAGTAGGTCTTAGTAGGGACAGACTTAGCTCGGGCCAAACCTTTTGCAAAACAAAAAGGATCATTAAATACATTTATAAGTGTTAAAGGCGGGGCTTTTATACAGTAGAGTAGTTGTTTTTGTGTGTGGCATTGGCCTTCCTGGTAATTATTATGGGATGTACAGTATATCATCTCTGTCGGGTGGAAACTCATTATGTCCAAAACTTACTTTTCAGGATTCAAATTCAAAAATAGCAAAAGTAGCAGATCGATAAGCTCAAAAGCTCAAAACTTGCTTCAAATTTACGAAAAACAAAACAAAACAAAAAACATTCTACATAAGGCAGAATATGTTAATTACAGGTTTCTCTTCGACCACAATGGTATACATAGAATAGCATTTCCAAACAATGGGTAATGGTGAAGCTAGTAAAACTGGTGAAAGACCAAAGTGTTGCACTACCAAAGTCAGCCAGTTTGAGCTCTCCTCTGTCGTTGATGAGGAGGTTCTGTGGTTTGAGGTCTCTGTGGAGGACCTTCCTCCTGTGGCAGTAGGCTAGACCCCTCAACAACTGGAAGAGGAAGATCTGGAGAGGGGAGGGGAGAGGAGAGGAGAGGAGAGGAGAGGAGAGGAGAGAAGAGAAGAGAAGAGGAGAGAAGAGAAGAGAAGAGAAGAGAAGAGAAGAGAAGAGAAGAGAAGAGAAGAGAAGAGAAGAGAAGAGAAGAGAATTATTTTTTTTTAGCAATAGAAAATGTATTACAAAAACAGCAGGGTGTTTTTCAATAAATAAAGTGTTGCTATTTCTACTGAAACATCAGATGTATATTTCAAAAGGCCAACAACAAATCATCTCTTATTTATGCTTTACCTTGACGTTGTGTACACTCATAATGCTCCCGCAGTCGTCCATGTATTGCTTCAGATCTTTTTCCTGGTGAGTGAAAGAAAGAAAGAAAGAAAAAAATAAGCAAAAGCACGCACAAGCAAACTGTAGGAAATTAATTACAAAATTACAGATTTTATATTATCGCTGTCAGGCAGAAACCTATCTCCATTATGTCATCTAATTATGTCTTTGTCATATGGCAAAAGTTTAACACACTGAATCCCACATTGCCTCCAGTGGTTGCTACCATTTGTGTGTGAATGTGAGAAGTGAGGGCCCTGGCGTTGACTGTTGTTTTAAATTCAAAAGTAGCAAAGGTAACAGATCCACATGCTCAAAACGTGGCACTACTTTGGATGCTTTCGTGATCAAGTAGGGCGTATTTTTTTTTAAATGTATCTTTTGGCCTTTATTTGACAGGTAACAGTAGGTAGACAGGAAAGGGGGGAGAGAGATGGAGGACACACAGCAAAGTTCGTCGGGATCGGGACTTGAACCTGTGACACGCTGTAAAGCTGGCTTACCAGCCCAGGTGCACAAGTACAAATATGAGGAAATACGAGGTTTCTGCCACGACAGCAACGACACAACCTACTGTTCTGTTCTGTGAATATTCAGACCAACGTACAGTTGGGTGCCACCGATATTGTCCCTTATCATTTGACCCATTTAGGCCTGACCTCAAAATTAAAAACAAATCCTTCTAAATCCTCCAGTTTTCTGAAATAAATATTTTCACGATTTTTCAAAAATAGCAGACCTACAAGCTCGTAGCGCGCCACTCGGTGGCGCGCTATGAGCTTGTAGATCTGCTATTTTTCAATAGCCAAATTATAACATAATGTTTAAAACACCAAAAGGGGTTCCCGCCCAAAATGGGTTAACTGTCCTTTTGCGCAGATCACGCAAACCTCAGCAAAAAGAAAAGGACAATATCGATGGCCTCCAACTGTACCTACCCACGTGGGCACACATTCACTTAGACCCACAGACATGGACACACACGCTCCAGACTCGCTACAGACATACAGTAAACCAGGCCACAGACAGACAGACACTCACCAGGTACTCAAACACCAGTGTCAGGCACTTGTCAGTGTGGATGATGTCGTGGAGGGTGACGATGTTGGCGTGCTTCAGGTCCTTCAGGAGAGACACTGCAGGAGGAGGAAGGAGAGAGAGAGACGGGTCACACATTTTGTTCACAACATTTCGTTCATACAGCCTGCTGGGACCGTGACCATGTGTACCACCAACCAAGCTATCACAGTATACGGTACCTCCGGACTAGTGTAGTGTGAATGTGTGTTTACATGCATACATACATGCACTGCATCATATTTATTGTCGTCTTTGTCGGGTGGAAACCTAACATGTCCAAAACTGTTACTTTTCAGGACTCAAATTCAGAAGTCGCAAAAGTAGCAGATCGACAAGCGCAAAACACACACAAACCGCGTTTCGAGCTTGTAGATCTGCTACTTTTGATGCTTTTGTGTGACACTGTAGTATGATCAAGTAGGCCCTACTTTAGTAGGGCGTAAATTTACAAAAAAAAAAAAAAAAAACCCCACAAAAAGTTAAAATATGGAGATGATGTTTCTGCCCGACATTACGTGCAGTGACAAATACCACCCGGCCCGCCCAGCTTCCCTCACCCCAACACGGGCCAATTGTCTTCGAGTAGACGCTCAAACCCCCAGAAAAGCGGATTATTTCCATCCATACCTTCTCTGATGGCGGTGCAGGGCGCACCCTCCTCGTGCTCCAGTCGGATCTCTTTCAGAGCTACCAGGTTGTCCGTTAACTTGCTCCGCCCCTTAAAGACTGTGGCGTAGGTCCCCTGCAGAGATAGAGAGACACTTCAGACTCCACCTTAGCCCGTATCACTTGCCCTACAGCCTTGACGACGTCGCAGGCTTATGCAAAGGTTCAAGTGTAATTTAGATAGCATGTTATTATTGGACAGGTGACAGGTTCATTTGTTGACCTGGAATCCTATAGTTTGTATAGTTTTAATGTATATATCATTCATTATTTTATATTATACTGTTTAGACTGATGATGGTTTACCTACAGTATTATCCTAAATCACAATCTCTGTGCATTTGATTTATTGCCTTGTGTTTACCTTGCTAACTGTAAGTGGATTAAGAGCTTAATTAATTGTAGGAGATGACAAACGTGTGCATGTGTGCGTGTGTGTGTGTGTGTGTGTGTGTGTGTGTGCGTGCGTGTGTGCGTGTGTGATGTTTCTTTTCTTTTTATTTGCAGACATTGTAGTCCCGTGGGGGGAAATTGACTGTTGAGTTTTTATAATGTATTTGTGAAGTAAAAGGGAACATTATGCTTCCTTTACCTCCCCAAGTTTATCCAGCTTGATGTAGGTCTCAAGTTTCCCGAAGCCGATTTCAGACTGGAAAGGAGAGAAAGGGGAGAAAGTTTAGAAGTGCCAGAGTTACATCTATTTCAGGTTGTGGGGCTGGCTGAGTGCAGGGCAGGACAGGCCGCTCCGCTCCGGATTCCTCCAGAATCCCACCCTCCGGGCCGGAACAGGTTGTTCGAATTTTTGGATGGTATTGCTGACGACATCTGGCCTACATCTGCAGGGGAAATGGAGTCACGCGTTCTAACATCTGCTGTCTTGTGCATGTGGTTGTGTGTGTGACTGTGCGCATGTGTGTGTGTGTGTGTGTGTGTGTGTGTGTGTGTGTGTGTGTGTGTGTGTGTGCGCGTGTGTGTGTGTGTATGCATGCGTGTTCCGTCTGCCCAGTGGGCATCACCTATTTGTCTGGCTTTACAACGAACGGAGAGACAGCTAGAACACATTACCCATGCCTCACTCCCCCCCTCCCACACACCACACATATACTCACTAAGTTTGTACATCCATGCATGTTTGCGCAAGGGTGTGTGTGTGTGTGTGTGTGTGTGTGTGTGTTTGCAAGAGTCTTTTCGAGTTTTGAATCAGTAAAATAAAATGCCATCCTTCGCCCAGACTCCCTTCCTTCCCTCCATCTGTCAAGACATTTCACTGTCAAGATGCAGATACCCCCTTTGGCCACAGGGTGGCAGCGTAACAAAGCTAACTAAAAGAGACATGCTCTTCCATTGTCTC